>NC_056736.1:380322936-380432936 GCF_019279795.1 Protopterus annectens
CTAGATGGCATCCTCTCCCCACTAATATCTACTTCAGTTCTCCTACACTAACATTCTCTTTAAACTCTCACTTTTCTTGCTTCCCTCTTTCTTTCTTATTACATTCTAGCCCATTCTACCCACTTAAAACTCTTTAAACTCTCTCTTCTCTTTCTTCCCTCTTTCTCTCTTATTGATTTTTAGTCCATTCTACTCACTATCTCCAGGTCCCCTCTACTTACCTTTCTGCTTTTCAACACACCTCTGATAGGTTTTCGATCCTCTCCTGATCCCTTTGGTTCTACCCTGCTCAGCCTCTTGGCTCACTCCCCCCCTACCCTGCCCCCAAATTCCAGCCGCCCCCAGCACCTCTATCTTTATCTCCCCATAACCACACCCCCATATTACTAACCTATCATTCTCCAATACTCTACAAACACCCATTCCTGCTCCCGCCCATTTTAGACCATTCATTCTTCAATACTCTGGAAATACCATCTCCTCTTCCCTCCAACACTAATTTTATTTACATTCCATAGACTTATCACCAAACCACTTATATTCCTTTAATATCACACTCCCACTCCCATAACACTTCACCACCTATCCTTCATAACTCTCTCTCTATAACCTCCATTTAGACACTAATAGCTCTCACATACAATTTCTCTCTCACCTCCACATATAATTTAATCAACTACTTAATAACTATACTTAGCTCCACTTCATCATGCCTTCAAAACCCACATTCTTCTTCTCCTCCCTCTTACTAACTTTACTACTTACCTTAACCTATCTCTACCTCCTCACACAGCACAGTTATTCCTACCACTCCCAATCCTTCCATGTAACTAACCATCATACCCCTTCACTAACACACTCACATATCCCAATCTCACCCCATCTTTGCCCTATAATAAACCTTCTACTTTTCCCATTTAAACTCATACCCACCCAGAAACAGTCTACCCATTTAATCATCTCTAAATCCTATAAAAACACCATAGAACTAAATCTATTCTCAAGATTGTGCATATACTTCACCAACTCAAATATATATTCCATTTCCAACCTTTTATCAGGCGATATCCATCCTAACCCTAGCCCCTCCACCTCAACAATTAAAGACAAATCCATACTACTCACTGCCCTAAACTCTCAAAGTATAGTTAACAAAATCCCAAACCTGCATGCCTGGCTAACACACCATAAACCTGACATCCTATCCATATCAGAAACATGGTTAAAACCCCACATAAAAGACTCAGAAATACTCCCACCAAACTATTCTATTATCAGAAGAGATAGGTCTCACAAAAAAGGGGGGGGAGTAGCTCTCCTCTACTCAACCTCCCTGTCAGTTACTCCCTATAACAAACCTACTCCTCAATTTAATAACGCTGAACTACTCTTAACACTACTTCAAGTTAATAAACACAAATATATATGTATAGCCACACTCTACATCCCCCCAGGAGATAATATTTCCACACTCAAAGACATACTCTCCTGGCTTACCAACAACATTAGCTATGAAACAATAATCTTAGGGGACATGAATATTAACTGGGCTGCCATTCAGTCTCCCATCAACCCACTTAACATTAACTTACATAATTTTACACAACTAATTACCTCTATAACACACCAAACAAAAAACCTCTCCAGTGGCAGTATCCTGGACTGGATCTTAGTCTCACATCCCCACTACTTTGCCAGCAGTGGAACTCTTCCAGATCCACTTGGTGACCTCATACCCACTTTCATTCACCGGCTCCCCCTACTCCCACACCGCACCCAAAACTATATTACAATCCGTAATCATAAAAACTTTAACCCATATACCTTTAATAACTCCCTAAAAGCAATAAACTGGAATTGTCTAAAAACACACTACCCTTAGATAATGCTGTTGCCCACTTCAACACCACATTCTTAGAACTACTAGACTTCCATGCTCCTCTAAGAACTAAAAGAATAAAAACCAAAACCGCCCCCTGGCTTACCAAAAATACACTAGCAACAATGAAGCAAAGAGATAAAGCCTGGACAAAGTACCAGAAAAATAAGACCCCCCTCACTCACAACGAATATAAAACACTTAGAAACAGGGTAAAAAAGCTGATCATCTCTGATCGACAAAATTACTTCTCCATTCTCCAAAGCAATAACAAAACAAATCCTCAGAAATTCTGGAAAGGCATCTCCACCCTACTTAATCCCAGTAAGCCTGTTTCCCCCACCCCAGACCCTAATGCTCCAGATATCGACTTAGCTACTCAATTCAACTCTTTTTTCATTGAATCTATCTCCAAATTAACTTCTTCCTTCTCTAACAACACACTCTCAAACTCTCCTCCTTTCCCCCCCACCAACACTCCACCCAGCACTACTACCTCTCCCCCACCCATAGCTACTAAATCTTTCCCATCCACCTCCTCTCCTACTCTCATTCCCTCCTCATCTTCCTCACCCCCTTTACCATCCACCCCCTCTCCTACTACCTCTTCCTCCTCACCATCTTCACCCCCTTTACCATCCACCCCCTCTCCTACAACCTCTTCCTCCTCACAATCTTCACCCCACAACACCCCCTCTCCACACTCTCCTCCATTCTCATTAAAACCTATACCCACTTCTACCATACAAAAACTCCTCCAGAAACTAAAACCATGTACCAATGCCCCTGATGATATCCCTTCCTACTTTCTTAGCATAGCTGCTGAAGCAATTGCATACCTCATTAGCATACTAATCAATCGCTCAATCCAAGAAAGCATAGTTCCCCAAATCTGGAAAAAGGCCTTTATCATACCTTTACATAAAGGTGGCAATAATAACAGTGTTACTAACTTCCGCCCCATTGCTATCCTGTCCCCCATCTCTAAACTCCTTGAAAAGTGTATCCAGCTTCAACTCCTACCATATTTCATAGATAATCACCTACTATCTCCCACACAACACAGATTCAGACCTAATCACAGCACTATGACAGCTCTCCTCTCTTTCCTCGAAACTGTAAATAAAGCCCGGGACTCAGGCCTTATTGTCTCTACCCTTCTACTCGACCTCTCTAAAGCCTTTGATACTATATCACATAACCTGCTTCTAACCAAACTCTCAAAACTTAACCTATCTCCCCCATCAATAAACTGGTTCTCCAGCTACTTATCCAACAGATATCAAGCAGTAAAATGGAAAAAGGCAACCTCCTCATTCCTTAACACCCCAACTGGAGTCCCCCAAGGCTCCATATTAGGTCCACTCCTCTTCAACATATTCATAAATGATTTCCACAAGGTGATCCCTTTTTCCAACATCATCCAATATGCAGATGATTCTACCATTATCTGCACTGCCATATCTATCCCAACACTCCTAATGCTAACTCAGGATGCTTTTTCTACCACTGAACAATGGATGAAAACAAATCACCTAGCACTCAACGCCTCTAAAACCAAATTAATGATATTCACCCCCACTAAAGTCAACACTTTTAATACAAAGATATTTTCTATCAACAGTCAAAATAACATTCAGCTAGAAATGGTGACAGAGACAAAACTGCTAGGAGTCCAAATTGATAACCAACTAAAATTCAACTCCCATCTACAAATAAATATCAAAAAAACTCATCAAAAACTAGGGATGCTCTATCGACAAAATCACTATCTTACAACGGCCACTAAAATCACTCTCTCTACTTCCTTTTTAATTCCATCCCTTCTCTACGGAGCTCCACTTCTAACTAATCTACAAACCTCCTGAAAACTCAACTTTCCTCCTGCTACAATAAAATTGCAAAATTCGCTACCAGCCAAAAAGTCCTCAACCCACCACTGTTCCTCTCTCCAACAATTAAAATGGCTAGAACTACCCAGTCATCTCACCTATACTCAACTATCCCTTGCACATAAGCTTATTCTCAACCCCTCCCTCTGTCCCTCCCTGTCTTCTGTATTTAAAATGCACAGACCTGACAGAATATTAAGGTCTAACAACCAAAATCTATTAGAAGTGTATAAACCAACCCGTCCCCCTGGCAAATACCTTCTATCACATGGCCTAGCTCGACTCTGGAACTCTCTACCTCCATCTATCCGTATCACCTCTAACCATTTTATTTTCAAAAAATCTCTTCACTCACATCTTCTATCTCAGTGGGAATGCTCTTGCTCCCACCCCTCATAACTAATACTGGGTATTCCTTTTTATTCCTTTTTATTTCCTTTTCCTTTCCTTTCTCCTACTTATACCCTTGATTTCACTCTAACATTTCTCCTAACTCTTATATTATTATTACTATAGTATCTGCAAGAATATACTACACTATACCTCATAAGTGTAGGACTCTTAATGTGTAATGCCTTCTTATTTTTAATTGTAAAATCCTGTTTAATCTGCCTCTCATATAAGTTTTAACTCTTGTTGTATTAATTGTAATTGTTTGTTTATTATCTGTATTGTCTACTCAATTTTTTTACATTGTCTAAACATGTCTAAGAACCTATTGTAACCTAAAATGTCTGGAGCTTTTCTCCCCAGGACTCCATTGAAAACGGGTTCATCTTGACCCAATGGACTATCCTGGTAAACCAACTGCAAATAAATAAATAAATATCTATCTATCTGTCTATCTATCAATATAGATAGTGAGAGATATATCATTACGGTCAATTTGATCTAAAACACTTTTAATAATAAAAAAAAACAACACAAAACAATGGCACATTTGATCAAACATATTTCATTGAAACCACAAACATCAAAACTCATTTCAATAACAATGTCACATACACTAAAACAGGGCTCCATTAAAGGGGAGTATTCAATACTGTGACATGATGGGGACAGTCATACTGATTTACATGACTGAATGATTTGTTGAATTGCTCAGGGTGTAGATGACTTCCTGGAGATGGTTTTGGGGCAAGAGTACATGGTTAATTACCATATGCATATCCCCTGGATTGCCTCATTAACATTCAGCATGACCAATGGGGCTAGCCCTATGTACATCTTTGTGCTTGAGCAGTGTGCAGCACCATGCTAGGGCAGTTGCTAAATCACAAAAAAAGGTACCATGACATGTACATGGAGGTATGCACATAACTGTACCTTAGTAAATCCTAGCCTAAATATATCTGCAAAGCTTTTTTTGCAGAGTGTTTTGCCCACTGCAAACCCACATCCCCTATAATGAGTTTTAGATCAAATAAAATGTAAATATATATATATATATATATATATATATATATATATATATATATATATATATATATATATATATATACACAAAGAGAGCTATGTATATGGGTCTACCTTGACCCATCGAAATTAAGTTTCAACGAAATGTAATTTCGTGACACTGTTTTTCCGAAAGTGCATTTATTCGAAAATGCAATTTTGAAAAGGCTGAATGAAAAGCAACAGATTGTGGCACAGTGGGGATAAGGGAATATTCCCTTTTCTCCACTGTAGTGCAATCTCAGAGTTACAATATATAGGTATGGGGGTACAGCCCCCCACATAGGGGGTGCAGGGAGGCTTGCCCCCCTACATACATGTAGTTAGTGTTGTCATGTTTTGGGGGGTGTTTTTGTGCTTTTCATTCACTTGGCTTTTCATTAACATGCATTTTCAAATACATGCATTTTCGGAAAAATGGGGACACGAAATTACGTTTTGTTGAAACATAAGTTCATGCCATAAACCCACATTATTTTACATTCTTACAGTGGGAACATTTTCTGTAATCCATAGTTTTTTCACTGTATTGACTTTTAAACTTCAAAAGCATGCCACTATTCTCTAGTCAATAGAATGCAAATCATCTCAGTTTTGGTTTAGAAAGGCAGAGACAGTCTTGTTTAGATGTCTTCATGTACTTCCTGTTTATGAACTGACTGATACAAATGTTTTATAACATTTATTATCTCTATCCTGCCCACAGGATCAGGTGTTTTGCATTTCAGTATTAGGTAGTCTCAAACTAGTCAGGGCCAGGGCAAGCTTTTCAGTGTCTCACCATCCCACCCAGTAACACAAAAGGCCATTATCATGTATTATAGTTAAAATACTTTGTTCTCCTCTTTATTGGCTTACCACTCAGAGATCACCTCAGGCACTCAGCAAAACATATTTGAAGCCACACAAGGACTGGCCCATTGTTCTGCACAGGTCCACCTGGAGAATGGTCTCCAAATACAGAATCTTTATCAGAGCTCTTCAGCAAGGATAAAATGAAAACCCACCTCTAGGAAAGTTCATGGATTGTTTGTCTTGCTTGGTGCTGTATAGCAGTCCAGCAGCCATCTGAAAATATCATCATACTTCACGACTAGAGGTACAGTGGTATAGCGGTTGCGTTGTCACCGCACAGCAAGAGGCTCTCCAGTTCGATTCTCAGCTGAGGTGCCTTCTGTGTGGAGTCTGCATCTCCTCCCTATGGTCATGTGGGTTTACTCCCATGTTACAAAGGCATGCATCTGGAGCTTTTCTCTCTAGGCCTCTGCTGAAAATTGGCTTTGTTCCAAGTCACATTTTCCTGGTAAACAAATGTTAAATAAGTAAAGTACAGGATAGGTATGATCACTAGTCCTGCACAGCATAGAGCTCTGACCAGTCATATTCCTCCTAGTATCATCTGGTCATTCCCCAGTCCATGGGAGTGCAATTGGTCAACTGTGACTCTCTGGATATATGATGGATTATTTAGTTTCACTAGATATATGCAAAACTTACAGGTCTGTCTTGTCAAAGTTAATGTATTAGGTTTGTGGCTTTGTGTACTGTTGTCTTAAATCTTATGTCTTCCACTTGTAGAAACATTAAACCATTTTTGTACTTTGTACTAGCTTAAGGACATCCTAATCAGATCTACTGGTTTGACTATTCATTAGTGTGACACATACGCTTTTGTTAACATTCTAGTAGTAAGTCTGGATGGATTATGTATGATATTAAGAATTCCATACCACTGACTGGTGCCATTTTTAGAAGGCAAAACATCTAACTTCATCAACTTCCAGGTCATCTCAAAGTATCTTTTAAGGTAGCCACGTCACCCAGTACTGACGGTTGACTACCAGAGTCTCCCATTAAGCAGATTTTCCTCACATATTCAAAGTGAAAATTTTTAATCTCCCATCCAGTCATCCAGATCGGTTTTAAAGGTTGCTGGGGAAGTACTCTGTTTTACATGTAAGGGCAGCTTATTCTACAAATGGGGAATACAGTGGGTTAGTTTTCTGTCATGCTATTTGTAGTTGTTGATGTGGCAGTATAAGTGTAAGTCCTTGCAGTGGTGTTTGGTTGGGTTCCTATTACATCATCGAAAGATAATGTAATCGAACCATCAAAACTTCGAAATGGCTGCATTTCGAAGATCGAATTGTGGGATCGCAGTACAGTGAGGATTGGAATATTTGCCATTTCCTCACTGTAGCGCAATGTCGTAGTTGGAATATATATCTAGCGGGGGGGGGGCACAGCCCCCCCAATACAAGCTTTGAAATGTTGCCATTTTGAAGTTTTGATGGTTCGATTGCGTTATTTTTTGAAAACGTAATATGAAATTGTTTGGTTTTGGTTCTATTTAGGTGAAAGAGTTTGATGAGTGCTGGGCCATTCATAGCAAAGAAAAGGTTAAGCAGAGACTGTCTCGCAGGAGTCTATATAACACTGAGTAGGCTAAGGATTTAACACACCAAGCACTTGTATAGTGTAGCCCTGGAGGGAGAATTTGATTGTCAGAATAAGATTTGATAACTACCCCAATTTGCAATCCTCAGCCAGCTTTGTTAGCCATAGTGCATTACTATCAGCTTTCACGCCAAAGCAGTATATATCTAACAGGAAGACCCTGGGGCAGAGCACTGTGGTCCACCATTAGTGATGCATTTATGTCTAGAGGAAACACTCCCCCATCCTTAATAGTATGCGGTCTGTCAGATAGGCTATGTAAGGATTAATGTTCAGTTGGGTGAGTTTGTCAATAACCCCAGAATGGGAGACAGAGTCAAAGGTCTTAGCAAAGTCATGACAGGCAGCATGGACTGTATGGCTCACATGAATAGCTTCACTAACCTTTTCAAAATACTTACCCAGGTTAAGCAGGCATGATCTGCCTTTTATGAAGTCAAACTTGTGTGGACACTGAACTGGGATGTAAGGTCCCCTATATAGTTGCTGTTTTTTTTTTTTTTTAGTTTGGCTATAATGTCTTAAATACCCTTGCAAATAATACCAGTGAAACAACTAGACCTGAAAACCCCAGGGTCAGTAGTGGGGCCAACTTTATGGAAGGGCACCACAACAACTATTCTCCATACATTGGGGATGCAACCACTGGAGAGACTCAGACTGAAGAGGTAGTGGAGGAGTTTTGCTAAATGGGGCTTGACACTTCTTAGTAGAGATCCAGGGATATTGTACTATAGTTAAAATACTTTGTTCTCCTCTTTACTGACTCACTACTCAGAGATCACCTCAGGTACTCAGCAAAACATATCTGAAACCACACCAGGACTGGCCCACTATTCTGCACAGGTCCACCTGGAAAATAGTCTCCAAATACATAATACTTTATCAGAGCTTTTCAGCAAGGATAATATGAAACCCACCTCTAGGAAAGTCCATGGATTGTTTGCCTTGCTTGGTGGCATATAGCAGTCCAGTAGCCATGGAGCTGGCATTTTTAATTTTGGAAAATGTCAAAAGGAATTTGAGATGGTTTCAGGATGGAAGGGGACAAATGAGAAGGTGGGTGGTGTGAAGTTGGAAGAGAATTTGTCTGCAAGAATATTAACAATATCCTTGAGGGAGGAGGTAACATTAGAGCTCAGTACAGAATTAATTGCTGGTTACTTTTAAGCTTCCTAACATAGCTAAATAAGTCCTTATAGGTGTTGTTTGAATTAGTTGCTACTTTACTTCTTTGCTGACCTTCAGGCCTTGCATTTCCAAATGATAAGTTTGTGGGACTTGCTTACCATTTCCAAATCACTATTAAAATGATGAGATGGACATGTTTTACAGCACGCCAGTTGCTTTCTTCTGTTTCTTATGCAGTCTTCAGCAAATTTCTCTGTACAGCTGTCCTGTACTTCCACTGGGGTTGCCTGTTGAAAGTCTAAGAAATTTGAGTGCGATTCTCAAAGCAGTGAAGATTTAGCATGATTGGGGAAAATATGTTAACTCTTAAACTGGTAACTCAGAGCAGTCTCTCTTTTCCAAGGTACAGTCATCTTGGTGTTAGTACATATTAAGTAGCAGCATCTCCCTTGACAGGCAGATGCAGGGTTTGCAAAAATACTTAAAAAGTGTAACGGCAATTATTGGAATTCATTGCTTTTGCAGTTTAATTTATTAAGTGTTGGGAGTCTCCACTAGCAGGTCCTTTTACTTCCAAAAGGGAGTAGATTCATCATGCAGTGTGTTGGGGGTTATGGCAGAGCTTCTCCAGTAATGGTTCCAGTCTTCACTGCTACATGTCTGTGTCCCACAGACAGTGACATAGCTAGAGTATGTGCCACCCAAGGCTGTCTTTGATTTTGCTGCCCCTCCCTCCTCATAAAATCATGGTCAAATGGGGCTTCCACATACACAGCCTTCCCCTCCTGCAGCCATTCCAGTGTCCCATTACTTGGCTATTTTTCCCCTATTTACCATAAACACTGTAATGTGCATATGTTTTATATTTTACTTCTACAATGATTATTTGGATTTAATTTAAAACTTTTATTTTAAATTTTATATCACAAACACTAATTGACATCTGCTAAACAAAGCAATACAGTCTCACAGGGAAAACAGACTTACCATTAAAACTTCTTTGCCCTTGAAACTCACATTCATTGAAACCCACATTCAAAGAAAATGCATCTGGGCAGTGGTGGATTAAGTTTACCTTTGGGCTGTTTTCAAATCATAGTCCCCTTGCACACATATTTAGGACCATGCAAACATACATGTGTTCCTTGATTCACCTTCCTAATTGTATTAAATCATATTCCTTTTATAATATAGCATACTTGTTAGAGCATGTTTCAACGTTATTGTTTTGAACATTTTTCCACTAAGAAATGAAACAAAATCTATGAACTAATAATGACAAAACTGCCCAATTCAGAAAATGTCCATCAAAAAAGTCTACTCAAACTTCTGTCAATACAGTCTGCCAATATCAGTAAATATGCACAATCCCTGCAGAAGTAAAAGTCATCTAAATAATTCCACATTAAAGAGATCTGTAAGTAATGAAGAGGTGCCTACTAGCAAACAACCTGATATTTCATTTTTTCATCTACAAATAAAGTGTGTATTGCCCTTGAAGAATACATTGCCTATGTTACGTTAAAAAATGCTAAGCTTGTAATATTGCCATATGGAATGGATGGCAAACTGAAAACAGGTTCATAGTTACTAGGTATCTCCTCCAAAGGAGAACATTCTCAAGACTGGAGCATCTCCCTCCTTTAAAGTACAACACAGTACAGTATCAGCAATCCATCTACATATTGTGGGAGTAGAACCCACAGCCTTCAGCATTAAAGACAAGTATAGTACCTGTTGTGCTACTAACAATGCTTTTAAATACTTTAGCACAATAATGATATAATTTGCTAAACAACAGCTGCACATTGCAAACAGACTTGGCATAAGCAGCACTAAACTTCTCTTCTCCTGAAGCTCTCAGCTCCTTGTAAAATGCACTTGATACTCAATTGTATCTGTCAATTTTGCAGCACAAGAAATTTGGAAAAAAACAAAAAAAGGCCAAAAACCAGGGACACATTTTAAACATTGCTTGTATAATCATAGTAAGTTGCTAAAATAAAATGTTTTGTGTTACCATGCATTTCCTGAAGACAGAAACCTAAATGGCTGCTTTTACTTAGTGATTTCAGTCCTCACTGATTTGCCAGAAAACCACACATTTTAAGAAGAACAGACCAAAAGTATGAGCCAAAAATTCCAGTCATTCTTTGAAATCTGATCAGTTGAGAGCTATGGACTCAACTCCTTGAATCAGAAGTGGTGGGAGGGGTGCAGAATTCAGGCTCTTGTTTCTTGCACCTTAGGTACATTTGAGCCTGAGTAACACTAACCACCAGGTATCCTTAACTGGGGAATTTCACGCACACACACACACACACACACACACACACACACACACACACACACACACACACACACACACACACACACACACACGAGTGAAGCAAGCAGCTAAATTCTGTACTGGTAATGGACACACATAGTGTAGCAACTAAATTCTGTAATGACACACACACAGACACACACACACACAGACACACACACACACACACACACACACACACACACACACACACACACACACACACACACACACACACACACACACACAGTGAAGCAGCTAAATTCTGTAATGGTAATGGACACACACAGTGAAGCAGCTAAATTCCGTAACAGTAATGGCAGATGCCCTTACCAAGTAAAGCATTTCAACTTCTGTGTATATAACTTACCTGGTATAAATAGGCAGCAGTGAATGTTAAATTTCACAGGTGGAAAAGAAGAACAGAATGTCTGTTCGACAATGCATGTACAAACATAATGCGACAGGTGTGTGCGACTGGACTGTTAACCATTCTTAAAGACAAATGCCCTTAAACAAAAACAGTATTTTGCAGTCTGTCTGCAAGTAAAAGTAAAGTTAAAAAAAATAAAATGCCGCCCAGCGCGGACCGCCCCTCTGCCCCCCCAAGTCAGATGATGGCCTACAGATCCTCCATGTTATCAAAATAACTGTTACATCTAACTTTAATAGGTACCCATGTTGCACAGGAAATAATTATGTTACAAAACTCAAAATTGTTTTTGTTGTTTGCTAATGCAATCTTTTTTTCACCTGTTTATGTTTTCGCTGATAGATGCATGTTTTAAGAGAGAGCTGTGCCAACCATTCTGTAATATACTGAAAGCCAGAATAGTATGCCTTAAAGTTTATTTTCCCATATCCATTCCCTGCCAAAAGTTAGAGTTGCTGCTTGACTACACAAATACAAGTTCAGCCATTGACTTTTCTCGTGCTATATCATTAATAGTTTGTTCATACTTTCAGGAACTAATTTCTCTTCGTTATATGCTTTGGTTAGTATTTCTGATTCTTTTATTTATTTATTTATTTATTGCATTTGTTGTCCCAGAAAGTCCACTGAGCCTAGGAAGAGCCCATTTTCAGTGGAGGCCCGGGGAGAAAAGCTCCACAATATTGCATACAAAGCAATTAAAAAAGTAGATCCACTGAAATTGAATGCAAAGTTGAAATGTAAAATATGCAAATATAACAGTGATATCATATATTAATTACAAACAAATGTCTTAGTCTGTTAGAGAGAAAAAAGCTAATACATAGGATGAAATAATGTGGGAGGTTATCAGTTGGAAGTGAGTGATAGTAGAAGAGTATCCTGTGAAAATAGTTTATTTAAAAGTAATCTGTGAAAATAGTTCATTGCAATCAGTAACTGAAATAATAAATGCTGTTGCCCTAATACAGAATTTCATTTTCAGTTTTATTCTTGTCACTGCTGGAGTAAACAACACTTGTCATTGCTCTTGAAAGTTATGTAAAATATTTCTATGCAATGAATCTCAAAATTTCAATTCTGCATCACCTATTTGTTTTAACGCAAGTACAGTAAGAGCTACCTACAGCACACACATCTCCAGTTTCTTTTATGCACTTCTGCCATTTCCAGCTTTACCCATTGATGACATTTTTCATGACGTTTGTTATGATACTTTTATTTAAACCAACAGTCATTTACATAGTGTGCCATTTTACCACAAAAAAGCTCTACTGCAGCGGCTCCTAGCAGTGATCTGAATAGATACCGATATCTCGTAGGATACCTCCCCCTTGTAATCTGTGTAGACAACAATCTCTCACAGTGCAAGTTTCCTTAAAATATCCTTACTACCTAGACATATTTTTTTTTAACTACTAGAGCATCTAGTTTGCTCATAGCTGAGCATTGCACATCAGGTTCCTTGTGTTATTGACCTATTCAATATTTAAGTTTCTCTCACTCCTCCCTATTAGATCAGCAGCCATGGATATGTACTTCCCAACCCTCTCTATGGCTAGTCTGGTTGAGATGGGCATTCTGAGGCATTGTAGTAATTGCCTCATGTACACTGACAACCCAGTTATTCTTAAAACAGATAAAAGATGCAAGAGGTGTAAATATACTTTAACGCCGGAAGCAAAACTCTCACATACAACCAAAACTAATTCTTTAGAAATTGTCAGTGACACTTGCACCACACATACTGCACAGGGTAAATACCCTACACATAAAACTCCATATGCTGAGTATCTGAGGCACTTACAGGACATCTTCATAAAACACTAAGGCCTCCTGCACAGCACATCATGTATATACTCTGTTAAAACACCACCCACAGCTACACATAGTAACACTGTATCCAGTGCCTCTACTGCTAAACCCTTAAGGCAAACCAGCACACAACCAAATGTTCTGATCACTGGTGATCCCATAGTGAGGCACACTGATGTCCCCCTTATCAGACTGAGTAAGGAGAGAGTCACAGTTAGCTGCCTTTCTGGGGCTAAGATCCATTAACTCACACATGCACTCAGTTCATTGAACCACAGGTACCAGTATGACTCTGTCATAGTCCATATGCTTGTTATTGACCTGAGATGTCCCTCCCTTGACTATATGAAGTGAGACATGATCAAGCTCGTTGATTATGTGTTTCAGGCAGGTATGAGACTAGCACTGAGCAGCATACTACCTTCTCCAGGGTGGTGTCATGTTACCACTAGAAAATGGTTGATTTTAACAATTAACTTAACTTCTGGTGTCAGTCCAGGGGGGTATAATATTTGATGGCCTGGGAGGGCATGGTTGACAGACTACACTGCTTTGCCAGGGATGGTCTGCACTTATCCCCTCTAGGCTTTTGGATATTGGCAAAGACCTTTTCCTTCCCCATAGTACCTTTTTTAGACAATGACAAACTGATAAACCTCCTGACTTAACTGAACTTACGAAGGAATATCTGAAGGTGGTACTGCTCAATGCTAAAAGTCTTAAAAAGAAACACCACTCCCTGCAAGCCTTCCTCTCCCCGGAGAGTGTAGACATCTGTGCAGCAACAGAGACGTGGATTAAAGTCAGAGACAGTACCCCAGCAGTGCAAGGTTATGATGCCTTTCACACCTTTAGACCAGTTACTACACAGGTGGGAACTAAAGGTGGAGGAGTCTCAATCAACCCCACATCCAGACTACTTAATGTGGATGACCCACTAGAAGTTATACATGTGAAAATTGCCATAAATATAGGGTACCATATCCTTGCAACCTATAAGCCCCCCTTCCATGTCCCCGGAAACCCATACTACCTTTCTCAATGTCCCTCACCATTCAACCTAGTATGATCTTCATAGGGGATCTCAATTATGCCTCTATAGATTGGGAATCCTACACCACTTCTCATGCACAAGCCCATTGATTCTTAAACCTCATTAATGCCAGCATTTGGTCCATTCTCCTAGCAAGGGTACAAACATCCTTGACCTTGTACTGACAAACATGGGGGAGCAATGGTCCTTACCCATTGTAATGTACTCACTCATCAGATCTGTTCAGAAGGCAGTATTGCTTGAAATAAAAGTTAAATCTGGGGACCCAACAAAATCAAAAACCTTTAGAAACTATTCCAAAGCTAACCTCTCTCTACCAAGTGACACCATGACTAAATTCCAAGCACACCCAAACCCAGTAAAGACTATAGCATACATTGAGCTATTTACAAAATCCCTATACAGCCATATTGATAGCTGTATAGAGTAAGCTGCGCCTACTCGTATAAATAATAAGACAAACTCAAAAGACAAGCCACCCTGGTGGAATCACAATATCAATCGGTTATACAGCAAAAGAAAAATAATCTTTGCCAAGCATAGGAGGAACAAAGCCCAACATGCTAAAAAAACCTTGACCATTCTAAACAGGAAGCTAAGAGGTTAATTAATACTTCAAAGCCTATATTTGAAGACAAAAGGCAAAGGACAACCACAAACCTTTCTACAACTATGTCAGTAAACTCAACAGAAATATGCAACAATGTGCAGAACTCATTGTAAATGGCATCATCCACACTGAACCAGAAGCCATTGCCAACCTTTTGGTTGGCAGGCTCAGCTCAAAGTTCTCCACCCACACCCCCCGATAGTCCAAAGGAAATAATGCATACCACAATCCCCCAACTATTACTAGAAAACAGATCACCAGTGCACTTTCCAAAGCCAGAAACACTGCATTGATGGGTCCCGGTAAACATCTTGGGATGCTTACCTTAAATAGCATGAAACATGACCTTTTTGGTCCACTTGAATCACTTTTAAAATGGAGCTTTCAGTCAGATTTTGTGCTCAAGGAATAGAAGATGGCTACAGTCATTCCTCTCCACAAAGAAGGTCCAAACACCAATCCTGGTAATTACAGGAACATAAGTCTGACTAGCCCCATATGTAAGTCCATGGAAAGAATCATCATGGACATAATAAATGAGGACATAGGTAACCTGCAAATGCTGAACCCATCATAGTTTGGCCTTGCTAAAGGAAGATTATGTCTATTAAATCTGGTGGACTTCTTTGAGTGGGTCACCAAAGCAATGGATGAGAGCAAGACTGTGCACACAGCTTACCTGACAAAGACTTTTGATCTAATACCCCACTCAGGTGTTACAGGCAATCTCACTAAATTAGATATAAACTCTTTTATCACCCATTGGATAGCCAACTGGTTCACTGATAGGAATCAGGAGGTCAAAACAGGTGAGGCCACATCCACCAAGAGGCCAGTCACTTGCAGAGTCTCCCTGGGCTCAGTACTGGGCCTGCTCCTTTTTTGCATCTATTTCTGTGAAGTGGAAGAAGGAGTTTCTGGGATGTTATAGAAGATTCTAAAAGCACTGTGCAATAATATAATAACCTTCTACTACTGATTTAGCCCCCATGGATGTTACATCACTCGACACAAACTTCCTACGTCAGGGCAGCCTTCTGCTTTTCAAATATACTTACAGGAGAAAAAAAGATTGCCATTCCATTCCTTTGAGATAATTGGGCAACCTGTAGAAAAGATTCAGATGCATGACAATTTAATTTAATGGAAAGCAGTATGCCCAGGTTATGAGAACTGCAACTGGCACCAAAATGGCTGCACAATATGCAAGCCTCTTTGCAGCAACCTACACACTCGTGCCACTTGTTCACTCCATTTTATTAATTGACACTGGAACCTATTAAGTATGTATTTACATGCAATCAACAGACAAATATATCTGCACATAAAAAATAATAATACCATTCACTCAAAAAAGTCTGCTCTTTATAGTCAGTGCTAGGATATCACTGTATTTGTTCCAGCGAGAGAGACAGAGAGAAAGAGGGATGCACAACTGTCACAAATGAAGATGGCTTCTTTATCACTCCTGACAGGCATTTTGGTACAGCTATAAAAAGAGCAATACAGATACTGAAAGAGCCGCTCTCAAAGAGTGATATATGATCCATACCTTAAAAACTGATCCATACCTTAAAAACTGAATGAACGCTTAATCCATGAGGATTAACCAGCAGGCATAACTGGTGGAGGGGATGGTGAGCGTGCTCAGCTGAAGGTCAGTGGAATGGGAGGAAAAAAACTTGCAACATCTTAAGAGATCTCCAAACAACATTCATTCAGTATTATGATTTTAAAAACATTTTTCAGGAATTCTACTTCTGTCCGTTAAACAAGTAGCCATTCTACAAAACTTCATTGTAAAAAGCAGACTGAGACCCGAACAGAACATAGTCCAAAATGGTATAAAAAACCTACAGTCATCCAAGATGCAAGGTCTGATAATTTGTACTTCTGTCAGGATAGCAATATCATAAAACATTTTTTTTTATATTTGGGGGTCCCCTACCTCATCTTACACTTCTGAGAATGTTGCTTATCTGATCAAATGTAGGAAATGTCTATAGATGGGTTATATAGGAGAGACAGGACAGTCTCCCAGATCCAGGATGAATGCTTATAGATGCACAGTTGATTTCAGAATAACTGAGAAGCCAATAGAAGCATGTTTCTTATTCTGATCCTTCAGTATCAGAGTTTAAGGATCTTTTTAGATATTTCTGTATACCTCACAGAAGGACAATGAAGATGGCTGCTGTACCTTTGGTTTAGTGGCAGCCACTATTTGGAATTCCTTTGCATATTAACTCTGCGATTGCCATAGAATATTGTAACTTTAAAAGGTCATTAAACTTGTTCTTATTTATAAATTTATATGATTTCATCTGATTTTGAAAGACGCATTTTTAAGGATCTCTAAGTCTGAGATTTTTTTTTTTTCATGTTTAAGTTTTGTACATTGCTGTGTTTCTAGACCTGCACACTTATGTTATGCTTTTAAACATTACAGTAGTGTCTTGTTCAAGGAAACACACAAAGTTTTTTGTCTGGTAATTATTTAACTGTTTACATAATAGAAAAGTGGACACCAATATATTTTATATATATATATATATATATATATATATATATATAAATCTATTTAGTTATTTGTACAGCAGCCTCCAAATAAACATGTATGTAATGTAGCTAAGGTGAATATGCTTGCAGAATTATTTCATCAACTTCAGTTATACAGAAATAAAGAAGATACAGAAATTGAGAAATGAGTTGAAAAAGGGTAAAAATACAGTGATTATTACCAAGGGAAAGAGATAGAGCTTCAACGTTAGTAAGTTGGGTAGGATGTGCTTTTCAAAAGATATAAAAGGGTTATAAAATGTGTATAATACAGGGAAGTAGGAGAAATTAGGGAGGATAAGTATAAAAGGAAGAAAACTTAATCATAATGAAAGAAAAGTAAAAGTGCAGGGTGGAAAGATAAAAGTACACTGAGAAGGTAGTGTAGTGAGGAGAAATACTCTGTGATGGCATGCTGGGAAATAGGATATAAGGGAGGGAAGCAGGGGTAAAAATGCTAATGCTGCAATGGTGTGGATGAAGGAGGAGGAGGTCTGTTGAGTACGGATAAGGTGGGGGTTAGTCAGGGTTAGTACAAGGACATAGCCATTGTGTTTTTAGTAGAGTTTTTAGTTGTTTTTTAAAGAGTGTTAATGATGAAAGAGATGTAAGTTTAGCGGGAAGCTTGCTCCAGATCTTCCCCACTGTATTTGAGAAAAGTGAATCACCTGCCCTGTTGTGGGATTTCTGGGTGGTAACTAGTAGTTTATTTGCTGAGCGAAGGTTAGTGAGGTTTGTGTAGGGGGAGATGAGGCTACTGAGAATAGGAGTATTACTAGGCTGCTGTAGAATTTTATGGATAATGGAGAGTTGTTGAAAGTTTAGGTGGTTATTTAGTTCAAGCCATCCTAGAAGTTTTAGGCTTAGACAGTGATGTGTTCTGAAGGAGGACCCAGTAGCAAACCTGGCAATATTGTTGTAAGAAGTAGACAACTTGTTTAGGTTACTTTTGGAAAGATTAATATAAATTGGAGAGGCATAAAAGAGTGTGGAGATTAGATGTGTCTGGGCGATAGTAGTTCTGGCTTCTGGGGTGAGAAAGGATTTTATCCTATATAAGGATCCAAGTTTTCTGTTGACAGTTTTGATGGTGGCATTGATATGAGTGTCAAAGTTTAGGTTGTGGTCAATCAATACCCCTAAGAGTTTTGTAGTTGGGTCGGGAGCTATGATTGTACCATCGATGGATGTAATAGAGAAGTCTAATGGGGTGGATTTAATAGTTGGAGTAAATAGCAATAGTTTGTTTTTTTTGGCATTGAGGAGGAGGTGGCATTGTTGTAACCAGTTTTCAACTTGGTTGAATACTGTTTGGGTGATGGTTTGGAGTTCAGATGAAGTTTTAGCTTTACAAATCAAAGTGGAGTCATCTGCATATTGAATGCTAGTAGGTACAGATAAATTAGTAGAAAGGTTGTTAATGAATAGGGAGAAGAGTAGAGGTCCTAGGATGGAGCCCTGAGGGACACCAAGGGTAACAGGGAGATGTTTGGATAGGTTATTATCCCAAAGGACAGCCTGCTGTCGATTGTGCATATAGGATTTGAACCAGAGTAATGCTTGTGTGTCAAGTGAGAATGAGTTCAGTATGTTAAGTAGTATTTGATGATTGACCATATCAAAAGCCTTAGAGAGGTCAATGAAAAGAGCAGCGGAGAGCATGTTATTGTTATGGTGTTTATTGATGCAGTCTGTAAAAGATAGGAGAGCAGTGGTGGTACTGTGGAATGGTCTAAAACCATGTTGACAGTCTGCTAGAAGGTTGTGTTGGAGAATGTGGTTGAGAAATTGTTGGTGGATACATTTTTCCATTATTTTGGCTAGTGGGGATAGTAGGGCTATGGGTCGAAAGTTGGAGAGTTCAGCTGAGTTGCCGCCTTTGTGAAGTGGGATTATGTGAGAGATTTTCCATAGTGAAGGAACGGAGCCTTCAGTTATGGTTCTATTGATAAGAATTGAGATAGGGTAGGCAAGAGCTTTATCTGCAATTTGTAGGTATTCAGGTGGTAGGTGATCGGCTGAGGGTGTACAAGGTTTGAGCTTATGAAGGTGAGTATAGATGAGGCTTGTAGGAATAGGTTTAAAGTGAAAGGTAGGTGGTGAGGTAGTTAGGGAGCATGATACACACTCTACAAATTCTCTTATAGTTTTCACTGCCAGATTTGTTATAACAACACTGCATAAGACAGTCTTTCAAAATTATTGAACCTAGTTTATTGGATAATTAAAGTTTATAATAAAATAAATTAAATTCAGAAACGATAAGCAAACAATTCCATAATAATGAGATCGGAAATACTACACTAACAAAATGATGCAACTTCAGTCAGTGATTAGCATGCAAGAGAAAGAATATATTCGACGTTATTACAGAAGTGGGTGATTGAAACTTATTACTGTGGGAGTCTGATACAGAAGGCAGATGTGGAAAGCAATTTTGTTACTTCCAAAATGTAGAAGAGATGCTTGTGGTAAAATGAGATGGGAGTGCATTTGTCACATGCTTCTTAGAGAACGATTATATATTGTAAATGAGAGAAGATTGTACTAAACTGAAAAGTATAACAAGACCTTAGTAGAAGTGGTTTGTGTTAATAAGGGAGGGGTAAATGGAGTAAAGATTCCCCTGCAGGGGTGAGAGGTGAGACTAAATAACACCTGATTATGAGGGTAGTAAGAAGAGTAATCTGCTGTGATCTCATTATAAATGTTAACAAACTATTTAAAAGTGTCACGAGATAAATGTGATGTGGGATATCACATCTCTAACAGCACATTCTAAATGTTAACAAACTATTTAAAAGTGTCATGAGATAAATGTGGTGTGGGATATCGGGTCTAATTCATTTGATTGAAAGACCATTTGACCTAAACCCATTTGATCAAAATTTTATTTGATTAAAAACCAGTATTCAAGGCATAAAACTAAGATTTGTCCCCCTCCCCAATGTCATGCGACCCTGGAGTTGTTATATATAGTTAGGGTGGGTGCAGCCCCCCACCTAGTTTCCTTTAAAAGAAGAAAACAGAACAAAAAGTACAGATTTTAAACGAAAATAGGTGGGGGGCTTCGTCCACCACACCCCCCAATGTGGGGGGCTGTGCCCCCCTAACTATACATACCAACTCCAGAGTCACATGACATTGGAGAGGGGGACAAATTCCTGTTATTTGCCTTCAATACTGGTTTTCGATCAAATGATATGTCGATCAAATGGGTTTAGCTCAAATGGTCTTTCGATCAAATGAAGTAGATCCAGGATATCACATCTCCAGCAGCACATTCTGAATGTTAACAAACTATTTAAAAGTGTCATGAGATAAATGTGGTGTGGGATATCACATCTCCAGCAGCACATTCTAAATGTTAACAAACTATTTAAAAATGTCATGAGATAAATGTGGTGTGGGATATCACATCTCCAGCAGCACATTCTAAATGATAACAAACTGTTTAAAAGTGTCATGAGATAAATGTGGTGTGGGATATCACATGTCCAGCAGCACATTCTAAATGTTAACAAACTGTTTAAAAGTGTCATGAGATAAATGTGGTGTGGGATATCACATGTCCAGCAGCACATTCTAAATGTTAACAAACTATTTAAAAGTGTCACGAGATAAATGTGGTGTGGGATATCACATCTCCAGCAGCACATTCTGAATGTAAACAAACTATTTAAAAGTGTCACGAGATAAATGTGGTGTGGGCTATCACATCTCCAGCAGCACATTCTGAATGTTAACAAACTATTTAAAAGTGTCACGAGATAAATGTGGTGTGGGATATCACATCTCCAGCAGCACATTCTAAATGTTAACAAACTATTTAAAAGTGTCATGAGATAAATGTGGTGTGGGATATCACATCTCCAGCAGCACATTCTAAATGTTAACAAACTATTTAAATGTGTCATGAGATAAATGTGGTGTGGGATATCACATCTCCAGCAGCACATTCTAAATGTTAACAAACTGTTTAAAAGTGTCATGAGATAAATGTGGTGTGGGATATGACATCTCCAGCAGCACATTCTAAATGTTAACAAACTATTTAAAAGTGTTGTGAGATAAATGTGATATGGGATATCACATCTCCAGCAGCACATTCTAAATGTTAACAAACTATTTAAAAGTGTCATGAGATAAATGTGGTGTGGGATATCACATCTCCAGCAGCACATTCTAAATGTTAACAAGCTAAAAGTGTCATGAGATAAATGTGGTGTGGGATATCACATCTCCAGCAGCACATTCTGAATGTTAACAAACTATTTAAAAGTGTCATGAGATAAATGTGGTGTGGGTTATCACATCTCCAGCAGCACATTTTAAATGTTAACAAACTATTTAAAAATGTCATGAGATAAATGTGGTGTGGGATATCACATCTCCAGCAGAACATTCTAAATGTTAACAAACTATTTAAAAGTGACATGAGATAAATGTGGTGTGGGATATCACATCTCCAGCAGCACATTCTAAATGTTAACAAACTATTTAAAAGTGTCATGAGATAAATGTGGTATGGGATATCACATCTCCAGCAGCACATTCTAAATGTTAACAAACTATTTAAAACTGTCATGAGATAAATGTGGTGTGGGATATCACATCTCCAGCAGCACATTCTAAATGTTAACAAACTATTTAAAAGTGTCATGAGATAAATGTGGTGTGGGATGTCACATCTCCAGCAGCACATTCTAAATGTTAACAAACTATTTAAAAGTGTCGTGAGATAAATGTGGTGTGGGATATCACATCTCCAGCTGCAATTTCTGAATGTTAACAAACTATTTAAAAGTGTCATGAGATAAATGTGGTGTGGGATATCACATCTCCAGCAGCACATTCTAAATGTTAACAAACTATTTAAAAGTGTCATGAGATAAATGTGGTGTGGGATATCACATCTCCAGCAGCACATTCTAAATGTTAACAAACTGTTTAAAAGTGTCATGAGATAAATGCGGTGTGGGATATCACATCTCCAGCAGCACATTCTAAATGTTAACAAACTGTTTAAAAGTGTAATGAGATAAATGTGGTGTGGGATATCACATCTCCAGCAGCACATTCTAAATGTTAACAAACTATTTAAAAGTGTCATGAGATAAATGTGGTGTGGGATATCACATCTCCAGCAGCACATTCTAAATGTTAACAAACTATTTAAAAGTGTCATGAGATAAATGTGGTGTGGGATATCACATCTCCAGCAGCACATTCTAAATGTTAACAAACTATTTAAAAGTGTCATGAGATAAATGTGGTGTGGGATATCACATCTCCAGCAGCACATTCTAAATGTTAACAAACTGTTTAAAAGTGTCATGAGATAAATGCGGTGTGGGATATCACATCTCCAGCAGCACATTCTAAATGTTAACAAACTGTTTAAAAGTGTAATGAGATAAATGTGGTGTGGGATATCACATCTCCAGCAGCACATTCTAAATGTTAACAAACTATTTAAAAGTGTCATGAGATAAATGTGGTGTGGGATATCACATCTCCAGCAGCACATTCTAAATGTTAACAAACTATTTAAAAGTGTCATGAGATAAATGTGGTGTGGGATATCACATCTCCAGCAGCACATTCTAAATGTTAACAAACTATTTAAAAGTGTCATGAGATAAATGTGGTGTGGGATATCACATCTCCAGCAGTCTAGGCATACCCTTGAATTCCAGAGCAGTTTCTGAAAAATCATCTTAAACAAGAAAAGATGAACAAATGTAAATGCATTACGAACAATAAAAGTATTTAAACTGTGCAAATAGCAGTGTTATCAGTAAGAAGAACTATTCACAGTGATAATAGTCAGTGCATTCATAGGCTTAATATATTGTATTGCACACAAACAAGGAATTATACTTTTTTTGCTAAATTTTAACAAATTGTCATATCTTGGGAACTGTATAACAAACATATACTGTTAGGACATTTGTTAACCAAAGAAAGGCTTTTACATGACAGCAAGAAATTGCTCTCTGAATACATGTTTATTGCGATATTTACAAAAATATGAAAACATACACTTTATTCTATCATCAGCAATATAAGTAACACTGAATATCTTTCAAGATGTGCATCTTGTAAAGCAAATATCAATAGCAGTTTTCTTCAACAGCATCCAAGGTTCCCCTGATGCCATGCAATAGTTTGTAAGTCACTAGTTTTTGGAGTATCAGGTACATATGGAAATATTGCTTATTTTCGTAATTACTAGCAGAACTGCGGTGGTGGTGCTGCGGTAGCGTTGTCACCTCATAGCAAGACGTTGTTCTGTTCGATTCTCAGCTAGAGCGTCTTCTGTGTGGAGGCATACGTGAATGGGGCATGCCTTCGTTGAAGGTTGTGCATAAGGGCTCGTAACATGGTACGTAAAAATCCACTACCAATCATTAGTGGACCGGAGTTCCGCTGTGGCGACCCCTAAACGGGAAAAGCCGAAAGACACAAACAAACAAACTAGCAGACAGGTAACACTATCTGTAGTATAGTATGATACAAAAAGGCAATGGCAATGAATTTTCCTGTCTTCTGCCATAACACCATACCCACTCATAAGCACGCAGGTCTCTCATTTATGAAAATGTAAACATAAATATGAAAATATGAAAAATAAGCGGGAAATAGTGATTCATTTCTCTACTGCAGAGCATCATACATTAACAATATTATTGTCATTTTTATTAATAAGTCCTTGCCCTTTCTAATACTTCCTGTGACAACCCTCCACTGGACCAGTAATCAAGGACCCGCAATCCTTACCACTGGCAAGTGTGGGGTGACAGTCACTGAGAGGATAACAGGTACACACACAGTATTTCCAGATGCAGCTCTTTGCATCAAGTACAATTTCTCTTAAGACACACAAAGACCACAGTCAGTGGTTTCTCACGCTTTCTCCAGATCCCCAATAAGACTCCCCACTGGTACAGCTATACAGTTGAGATCTCAGCTGACTGACAAAGCCAAGACCTCCAGCACCCTCTCTGTCCAACCAGTGCTTCATGTCCCTGCCCAAGTAGCTGACACACGCACTCTTTGAGGTTTGATTTACACACACACACACACACACACACACACACACACACACACACACACACATACACACACACACCTGGGAGAGACTGGTACAGATTTACTAGCTCTGCCCCCTTCTGCCCAGGGTATATGGTACTTTCCACTGCTACCAGTCACTCCTTGACATCTACTTTAAGGCCCTTAACAAAGGGTGACCAATTTTACTGTGTAATATTAATATTAATACAAATGGTAGTTTGACCAAGAGCAAGGCTATTAGGAGTGGCCCACACAGTATCACCAAATAAACATGCAAGTACTCTCAAACCTTAAATATCTCTACACAGATCAGCCACAATGAAAGGTTTAAATATATTTAATAATAAATAATAAAACAACAAGATGATACTAAATATATATATATATTCAAAGTGACATCAGAGTTCAAAACCACAGGAAATATTTAAAATAACACACCAGTACAGGCTCACACAAATAAAGAAACACAAAATCTAAACTAAGCTTTGCTATATTCTTGACTGTATCTAAGAGACTTACTATACCCTAATAATTTACTTAGTGTAAGGCAGATGTGTGGTTGTTGTCAGATCCAAGACAGAATGTAGAATGCTTGTCTCATCAAGAGACTTCTCGAATAATATCTAAGATATTACTGCTGGGATAGCTTGCAGAATTACATAATTTCTGGTCATCTGACTTCTAGTTCTCAGGTAACTCCCCCATTGTTGAAGTTGGAAGTATTTAGCATCTATCGGCAAAAATACTCATGCAAGGACTTTTGTTAAGTTCTTGGGCATGTGCTGAAAGTCATAAAACAATTATATTCCTTCATGCTTCCAAAGTAGCAATTGGTTCACCCCAAAGACAATACAGAAAGCCTCCTAGTATAGACTCTGTGTATCTAGCTGCACTGAAGCATCTTTATGGCCTAGCCTGTAAAGTAATTTAATTTCAGATATTTTTCTAAGGTTTGCTGGACTGGTTAACCCTCCAGTTTCCTCTGTTAAAACAGATTCATTTAAACAGTTGCAATAGTGCATGTACATTTCTGTTCTCTTCAGGGTGCACTGTGGATACATTTTAAGCACAAGCACTTTACAAATACCTTTTCAACACAAACATGTGCACAGTGCAGTTTGATATACACATGACATACAGTTCTAATACATTTGTAACACAAGCATCTTACATAAATTTGTTTGATATTCACAAATGATATATAATTATTTACACAATTCTAGCTAGCTGTGCTGGCAGTACCTCCTTTCATCTCACTTCTTCCCCTCTTCGAAGACTCAAGCTAGTTTTCAAGTGATCCTTGAGAAATTTTGCTTGAGAGGAATGAGCCTATCTGGGAATGTATTAACCCATTCCCTGAGATTCCAGCTGCCTTTGCATTGCTGAACCCAGTACAGTGCTGCACTGTCATATTATATGATGCAACCCTAGCCTGCACCATAGTAACTTGGGATTTTGCTGGCTGGCTTGCTGCAGCCATAGATCCCCCTTAGACTCCTCGTGCCTCCTACTGCAAATACTTAGCACCAGGGCCTCCCTACCATGATAAGGTTTCATGGTGTTAACATGGTACAATTTGTGTGCCTGCCTCCTGTCTAGCAGTTCTACCATGTAGTTAACATCACTGAGCTTCCATACCACTTTGAAGGGTCCCTCCCAAGCTGCCTTCAGCTTGTTGTGTCTGACAAAATGAGAACCATAACCTGTGTCCCATAGTATACTCTCTGTCTCAAGCAAAAAGGTCATACCAGACCTTTTTTCTGCTGTTGTGCTCCTGCCAGGTTCTACTGGGCCAAGCCCATGAGTTCCCTGAACCTTGTCCTGAGGTTTAGGACATATGCCACAACAGACTCCTTGTGGGACTCACACTCACTCTCCCACTCATTGTGAAGCAAATCTAGAGGTCCCGTCACTCGATGCCCATACAGCAACTTAAAAGATGAGAAACCTAAGGATTCCTGGGGCACCTCTCTGTAAGCAAACAACAGATGGGGCAAATACTTGTCTATATCCCTCTTAAACTGGTCTGCAAATGCCCATAATGTGGTCTTTAGTGTAGAGTTTAACCTCTTCACAGACCATTAGTCTATGGGTGGTAGGGGGTGCTTCACCCCAACAGCTTCTACAGACAAGCCAGCAGGTCTGACAAGAAATTGGCACCTCTGTCACTCAGTATTTCTTTTGGGAAACCTACCCTGCTGAAAATCTCTGACAAAGCATTTGCCACCTTTTCTGCCTCAGTGGAGGACAGAGCCACCATATCAGGGCATCTGGTAGCATAATCTACTTACACTAGGATATACATTTTTCCTGTGGAACTTGGGGTATTCAGAGGTCCCACAATATCCATAGCTATCCTCTGAAATGGCTCCTCAATCACAGGCAAAGGCACCATGTCTACTGCCTTGCCTACCTTTTGGAACTGCTCACAGGTCCTGCAGTACTCTATTACATCTCTGGAAATTCCAGGCCAATAAAAGTTCTGCATAATATGTCTCTTTGTACATTTTATGCCCATATGACCTGCAAAGGGAATATCACGGGGTATTACTAGACGTCTAAAAACGAAATAAGATAGAAAACTCACTTTATTTTTAACCAAAAAAACAAAGCTTTTGGGAGTATCCCTTCCTCAGTGTTGATTAATGCATTTCTAATTAAAAATGAACACATTATGTAACAAATGGACAAATACCACATGACATAGCCAACCTATAAAAAACAATACAAAAAAAGTCCAATTATAATATTAAAGCTGTAGGACTCTATTTTAAAACTCTTATTAAAAATATATATTTTCAAAAAAACCTATAGAATATCTTTATACTACATATAAAACAACTAAACACTAATTTATTACTAAAACTTTATGTATAGAACAGTGTAAATAAATGAAATATGCTTAATGATACTGTTTTTGCTTAAATTCCAGCATTGGCTTAATAGTGACCATATTATTCAGCCCAGGTTTTTTGTCTGCATTTAGCCTGACTATCCATTTATATTCAGCGATATCTAATTTATTAATTATATCGCCTAATCTTAGACTTCTCTCTATTATCTGTAAAACTTTAAATTTAAAAGTATGTTTTTCATTCCCATCACTCCTATGTAAAGCTAAAGCATTCGTGAGAACGTCTTCTCATTTCTGATTTATGTTCTCTGATCCTATCTTTTAAGGATCGTGAGCATTTGCCAACGTAAAACCCTGGGCATTGTGTGCACGTAGCTAAATATACAACAAAGGCAGTTTTACATGTTGCTTGGCATCGTATATCAAATTTAATTTTACTTTGTGGGTGTATAAACATTTTCTCACTACAAATGTCATTACAACAGCTACATGAAAAACAAGGAATTGTACCCATTTTAGTTACTATAGCTGATGGTACTAAATTCATTGCAAAATCCTTATAGCATAAACTTCTCTTTAAATTCAACATATTCCTATGTGAAAACCTTGGGGTAGCTCCCAAAAGTTTATTTAATTCAGGTTGAACCATAAGTATATACCAATTTTTTCCAATTATCTGTTTAACGTACCTTGTTAAGTTATTGTATGTCAAAACATATCTTACAACATTATATGGCATATCATGTTGATTTTCTTGATAAGCCTCATCACTGAAAAATGGCCTCGCATAATCACCCCTTTTATTTAATATATCTTCCTTTATTTCTTCAACCTGTATTTTCATATAACCTCTATTGTAAAAATCATTGCAAGCAAGTTCCATCTGCTGTTTACACTTATTGAAATCAGTGTTAAGCCTGCTGATACGTAACAGGTGGCTCTTCACTATCCCACAAAACACGTGGTTTGCATGCATACTATTAGCATGTGTATATCTGTTGACCTGTATTTTCTTTTGAAACACCAATGTTTCTAGTGTAGTAACATCTTTTTTATGTATTATCACATCCAAAAATGTCATTTCAACATTAGATGAACACATAGTGAACTTCAAGAAGTCAGTTGTATTATTTAAATAGGTAATGAAATCCATTAACTGATCGTGTGTTCCTTTCCATAGGAGAAAACAATCATCTGCAAAACAATGATAAAATAAAACATTATTTCTATACAAGTTTTTATCACCATATACATACGTTTTCTCCCATTGACTTAATACTATATTAGCCCCCTCGATTGTGTTTGGTTCCTTGTATCCACCTTTTCGATTTGGAACTATGAGTTTTAAAATAGAGTCCTACAGCTTTAATATTATAATTGACTTTTTATGTATTTTTTTTTATAGGTTGGTTGTGTCATGTGGTATTTGTCCGTTTGTTACATAATGTGTTCATTTTTAATTAGAAATGTGTTAATCAACACTGAGGAAGGGATACTCCCGAAACCTTTGTTTTTTGGTTAAAACTAAAGTGAGTTTTCTATCTTATTTCGTTTTTGGATGTCATACTGGCTCTGAATAGAGAAGATTAAAACCGTGGTTGGAATATATATGTTTATCAGCGATATTCTTTTTTGACCAAGGTTGCTCATCTTTTTTTTCGAACTAAGGACAATCCATATGATGACACAGCCACAGCCAACTCAACTACAAAACATACAGTATATGAACAATGAAAAAAGTACTAAGAAATCGTTGCGTGACTTGATAAATCAAGTAGACAATCCACTAATTTCTCAAATAACAGGTGGTAAGAGTTTTAGTGTTGAAACCTTTCCTGTGAGAAATGAATAATTAAGTAATATATTGGTTCAATTGGAAAGAAAAACACAAGCTTTTAAAAAACATCAATGGCAACGCTTGAGTTTCATTACATACCTTGAATTCAATATAGTCCCTAGGGGACTTTGTATATTGAAATTGCCGGCATATGCCAATATCTATCCTGAACTTTTAAAGACATGGCAACAGTTAAATCTAAAATTGAGCAAAGAATACATGCAATTGATGAATGGTTTCTTTATGCCTATAGAAAAGGAGCTATCAGATGAAATCATAAAATTGGAAAATGTGTTGTTAAGTTCAAATGATTTTGTGCATGTATCCGGTGCCTACCAATTAATGATTAATAGAATGAACTTGCTTGACAATAAACTACAAGCAGCCAAATAGTATAAATTATTAAGAGACATAAATGATTTTAAGCTCGGCCATATTTTTTCTTGGCCGAGAATTAATAATGCTGCTAAGCCACCTTTGCATAAAGAAAATAGGAACAGAATGGAAGTACTTGATGATTTTGAAATTCAAAATGTCCCGCCTATGTGTGATGGACAGGTTCACACACAGCTTGGATCCAGTAATGGAGAGACCAATGACATAGAAGGAAGTACGCAAAGTCTTACCTGTGCAGAAGGTATATCCACTCAGCAGCAGACTGCAATGGCCACGCCCACAGCAGCAGACTCCTCAAAGTTCCATGAGCAAAGGGCGGAAAGTATAGCTCTTAAATCTGATAAACAGGCAAAGCAAAATGAGGTTTTTTTAAACCTTACAAAGCCCATAGTTCCAAATCTACCCGAAAAGGTGGATACAAGGAACCAAACACAATCGAGGTGCCGTCCGCAACAACAATTCAATTTGAGCATAGGCAAAAGGAAGAACAGCAGTCCTCTGCTGAGCAGCAAACAGGTGCGTAAATGACTGGTAAGCTGAACTCATCAGTTGTTAATTTATCTTCACTGACTCTGACTACTGATATGGAAAGACTTTTAGATAAAGGCCTACAGTTCATTGTAAGTGGCAATGATACTGTGGTGGAAGCCTTGAGTGACTTAAAGATGTTTATACGAAATATTAGTTTGAAAATGTTTTTTAAAGACATGGATAGAGGTACGTAAGTGAAGTTAAAGAAAAAGAGTGTATTTATACCTAATAATTTCCCTATATTAAATGCCTTTAGTTCTGTTTGTGAAGAAGAGATAAGGCAATTATATGATGATGTATTTAGACATAAAATAAAAATATATACACATAATATAACCTATAATGAAAATGAGGCTTATAAATCGCTGCTTGCTAACAAAGATATCATAATTAAGCAAGCCGATAAGGGTGGTGCCACTGTAATCTTTGATAGAATGAAATACTTGGAATCTATGTATAATTTTTTAGATGATGAACAAACATTTAAGGAAATAACTATGGTTGATGTTAAAAAAACTATTAGTGATGTGAATATGTTCATATATGATTTACAAGTACAAGGTGATATTGATTTAGATACATTTAATTATTTTACAGTTTCAACACCAGTCATTCCAGTCCTTTATGGTATCCCTAAATTACATAAGTCACTTACATCACCACCGATGAGACCCATTGTATCAGGACGGGGCTGGGTAACGGAACCCTTGTCCATTTATATTCAAGAAAAACTTAGCAAATATTTGTTTATTTGCCCTAGTTTTAGAAAGGATACCGGTGACTTTTTGACAAAATTATATCAGTGGAACATTAATAACAACGAGTCTGAATATTTAATGGTGACCATGGATATATCATCTTTATTCACGGTCATACCTAATAATTATGGAATTGATGCTGTACGCAGTTTTTTATGTGAAAATACTGGTAATAAAGGCAGGGAAATTGAAATACTATGTAGCATATTAGAAGTAATTTTGGAAAAGAATATTTTAATATTCAACAAACAATACTATTTACAAACCTCTGGTGTAGCCATGGGTACTCCCATGGCTAATACATATGCTAATATAGTATTAAGTCAATGGGAGAAAACGTATGTATATGGTGATAAAAACTTGTATAGAAATAATGTTTTATTTTATCATCATTTTGTAGATGATTGTTTTCTCCTATGGAAAGGAACACACGATCAGTTAATGGATTTCATTACCTATTTAAATAATACAACTGACTTCTTGAAGTTCACTATGTGTTCATCTAATGTTGAAATGACATTTTTGGATGTGATAATACATAAAAAAGATGATAATACACTAGAAACATTGGTGTTTCAAAAGAAAATACAGGTCAACAGATATACACATGCTAATAGTATGCATGCAAGCCACGTGTTTCGTGGGATAGTGAAGAGCCAACTGTTACGTATCAGCAGGCTTAATACTGATTTCAATAAGTGTAAACAGCAGATGGAACTTGCTTGCAATGATTTTTACAATAGAGGTTATAGGAAAATACAGGTTGAAGAAATAAAGGAAGATATATTAAATAAAAGGGGTGATTATGCGAGGCCATTTTTCAGTGATGAGGCTTATCAAGAAAATCAACATGATATGCCACATAATGTTGTAAGATATGTTTTGACATACAATAACTTAACGAGGTACGTTAAGCAGATAATTGGAAAAAATTGGTATATACTTATGGCTCAACCTGAATTAAATAAACTTTTGGGAGCTACCCCAAGGTTTTCACATAGGAATATGTTGAATTTAAAGAGAAGGTTATGCTATAAGGATTTTGCAATGAATCTAGTACCATCAGCTACAGTAACTAAAATGGGTACAATTCCTTGTTTTTCATGTAGCTGTTATTAATGACATTTGTAGTGAGAAAATGTTTATACACCCACAAAATAAAATTAAATTTGATATACGATGCCAAGCAACATGTAAAACTGCCTTTGCTGTATATTTAGCTACGTGCACACAATGACCAGGGTTTTACATTGGCAAATGCTGACGATCCTTAAAAGATAGGATCATAGAACAAATATCAGAAATGAGAAGACATGTTCTCACAAATGCTTTAGCTTTACATAGGAGTGATGGGAATGAAAAACATACTTTTAAATTTAAAGTTTTACAGATAATAGAGACAAGTCTAAGATTAGGCGATATAATTAATAAATTAGATATCGCTGAATATAAATGGATAGTCAGGCTAAATGCAGACAAAAAACCTGGGCTGAATAATATGGTCACTATTAAGCCAATGCTGGAATTTAAGCAAAAACAGTATCATTAAGCATATTTCATTTATTTACACTGTTCTATACATAAAGTTTTAGTAATAAATTAGTGTTTAGTTGTTTTATATGTAGTATAAACATATTCTATAGGTTTTTTTGAAAATATATTTTTTTAATAAGAGTTTTAAAATAGAGTCCTACAGCTTTAATATTATAATTGGACTTTTTATGTATTGTTTTTTATAGGTTGGCTGTGTCATGTGGTATTTGTCCATTTGTTACATAATGTGTTCATTTTTAATTAGAAATGTATTAATCAACACTGAGGAAGGGATACTCCCGAAAGCTTTGTTTTTTGGTTAAAAATAAAGTGAGTTTTCTATCTTATTTCATTTTTGGATGTTATACTGGCTCTGAATAGAGAAGATTAAAACCGTGGTTGGAATATATATGTTTATCAGTATTACTAGACGTGCCAGACTGTAGGGTCTGGGCACTACCAGCTGTTGTGTTCTCTCACCTTCTAGCCCTCCCTCAGGGGTCCATTCTCTATACAGTAACCTTTTGACCCAGTATACAGACTCCCCCTTTCCTTGATAATCAGGTGCCTCCCTAGCTACCTCCTAAAGCCTTGTAATGTAGGGTCTGAGAGCTGAGCCTGTCTCAACTTTCTCTTTGTAACCCTTCCCAGTTCACCTTCTACAGAAAGTCTGGTATCCTCTGACAGCAGTGCCTCACTGTCAGCCTGGGTACTACTACTCACCTTTGCACTTGCAGTCACTCTGTCCAAGGGAACATCAGTACCCACCAGCAGCTGTGGCTTGCCTTCAGTCTCACTGCTACAGGGTAGCCCCCTCTGAAGTAACCACTTCAGCAGTCCTGGCTTCAAGTGTGTGATCTGTCTGGGTCCCCCCCCCCAGGCTACCAGACCCACATGCTTGTCTCCAAGCCTGACTGCATGTAACTACATGCACACAAGGTACTGCATTATTAAAATCATTCCCTATCAGGACATCTGCAGGGATATCCTCAAACATACCTACATGCTTGCTTCCTTTCCAACCTCACAGTCAAGGTGAACCTGAGCCTGTATTTGGAATGGGGTACCTCCTAAAGCTCTGACTGAAATAGACTGCCCAAGCAAGTAGTGCTCATCTTTAACCATTGCAGGCTTCACAATGGTTAGGTCAGAGGTTGTGTCTCTCTTAGCAGTGGCCTGTTTCCTGTCTACTAAGACAGGATATAACCTCTTGTGGTAATTTGGTACCCTTGTTGTCTTTATACAATTTACCACTGGCATTCTGTTATTCCCACTTGCTGGATCCCCCACCTTTTGTTCACTACCTTACCTCCATGGATCTCTATATGCTACATGGCCCCACTAGTTACATTTAGAACATTTAACCCTTCATCCTGGCCATGTACCTGAACTAGTGGCTTCTCCTGTTATAGGAGGTCTCTGTTGGGGGAGTTTAGGGTAACCACCATGGGTTCTCTTATACCCATGTGCAGCAGTGGGTCTACCTTTCCTGTGCAGTGATACCCTGCTTGCTAGGTATATGCCTCCCTTTTCCCCAACTTATCTGTAGTATTGCATTCCCTATCTGCCAACCAGATTCTCAAGTCCTCAGGCAAAGTGCTAAGGGCTTGTTCCCTCACCAAAAGGTCTGCCAGCCATTCAAAAGTGGTGACCTGACACCCAGTCACCCACCTATGAAAATAACTGCTTAACTCAGCAGCATAATCACACACACTTTCATCTGCCTTGCACCTATGCTCAAGCAACGTTTTTCTATAAGCTTCAGGTGTTAACTTAAATCATTCCAATAAACAATTTTTAACTGTATTATAATTTAAGCAATCAATATCAGACAATTTAGTAACAGCAGTTACAGCTTTACCATGGAGTAAGGGGTCAGAAACTGTACCCAGAGCCCTTGGTCAACATTATAGTGTTTACATACCCTTTCAAACATCTGAATAAAACTATCAAAATTATCACCCTCTGTAACTTGTGGAAGAAATTTACTGACCTTTATTGCTTCTGGGGTTCGGTTATTCCCTTCCCATTACCTCCATGACCCTGCAAAGAGACAGCATCTCCTTTTCATGCCTCCCATTTTCTTCGGCTTCCAGATGTTGCAGTCTCTCTGCTAATTTTGCTTCAGTCTCCAAATGCTGCAGTCTCTCTGCTGCTTCTGTTTCCAAATGTTTGGTCCAGTTCAAGTCTCTTTAAATTCAGATGAGTTTTTAAGTCCTCTGAGGAAAAGTTGAACTGGCCATTTCCTGAGAGCTGTACATCACTAAGGCCAGGCTAGTTGTCTTCCTAGTTACTGGTCTGTGATGCAGCTGTGACTAAGGCTACAATCATTTCCACTTTAGAAAGGTTGGCATGCATCAGTCCTTTGTATTGGCACATCTCAGCCAACTGGCTCCTTATCAATTTGCCATAATCCTCTGCTGACATCCTTGCCTGCTCTCTCTGACTAACTAAGCTAACAAAAATAAATAAATAAATAAAACTATTGTGATATGAAACTCTGAATGTTTACTATTTGGCTGCTTGACAACACAAACACCTTTTTTAGTAACCACTATTTACAGGCTACAGGAGTTAAGATCCACACCACTGAATCCCAATATGTGATGTGGTGATACCACCACTGCCAGCCAATTAATATGTGATGTAGATATCCCACCACTGCCCACCAATTAATAAGTGATGACCCTCCACTGGATCAGTAATCAAGAAGCCTCAATCCTCTCCACTGGCACTTGTGGGCGGACATTCACTGAGAGGATAACAGGCACACACACAGTATTTCCAGATGCAGCTCGCTGCATCAAGTGCAATTTCCCTTAAGAGCACACAGAGACCACAGTCAGTCTGGGACTGGTTTCTTACGCTTTCTCCAGATCCCCAGTAAAACTCCCCACTGGCACAGCTATAGAGCTGAGATCTCAGGTGAGTGACCAAGCCAAGACCTCCAGCACCCTCTCTTTCCAACCAGTGCTTTGTGTCCCTGCCCAAGTAGCTGACACACACACACACACACACACTCTTTGAGGTTTGATTTACACACACACACACACACACACACACACACACACACACACACGCACACGTATACACACACACACACACACACACACACACACACACACACACATGCTCACAGACCTGGGAGAGGAGCTGAGTGACCAAGTCAAGACCTCCAGCACCCTCTCTGTCAAACCAGTGCTTTGATTTACACACACACACACACACACACACACACACACACGTATGCATACACACACACACACACACACACACACACACACACACACACACACACACACACACACACACACACGTATGCATACACACACACACACACACACACACACACACACAGACCTGGGAGAGACTGGCATGGGTTTACTAGCTATATCCCCTTCTGCCCAGACTATAAGGTAGTTTCCACTGCTACCAATCACTCCTCGACAGCTACTTTAAGGCCCTTAATAAAAGGTGACCAATTGTACTGTGTAATATTAATATTAATACAAATGGTAGTCTGACCAACAGCAAAGCTATTAGAAGTGGCCCACACAGTGTCACCAAATAAATATGCAAGTACTCTCAAAACTTAAATATCTCTATACAGATCAGCCACAATGAAAAGTTTAAATATATTTAATGATAAATAATAAAAGAACAAGACAATACTAAATATATATTCACAGTGACATTAGAGTTCAAAACCACAGGAAATATTTAAAATAACATTGCAGTAGAGGCATACACAAATAAAGAAAAACAAAATATAAAGTAAGCTTCACTATATTCCTGACTGTATCTATGAGAATTACTATACCCTAATAACTTACTTAGAGCAAGGCAGATGTGTGCTGAATGGTTCTTGTTGTTGTTGTCCAGTCCAGGACAGAATGCAGAATGCTCTGTCTCACCAAGAGACTTCTCAAAATAATATCTCAAATATTACCGCTGGGATAACTTGCAGAATGACATAATTTCTGGTCATCTGACTTCTAGTTCCCAGCTAAAACTCCCATTGCTAAAGCTGGAAGTATTTAGCATCTACCTGTAAAAATACTCATACAAGGGCTTTTGCTCAGTTCTTCAGGCAGTTTTTCATTTGATCGAAAGACCATTTGACCTAAACCCACTTGATCAAAATTTCATTTGATTGAAAACCAGTATTCAAGGCATAAAACTGTGCTTTGTCTCCCTCCCCAATGTCATACGATCCTGGAGTTGGTATATATAGTTATGGGGTGTGGGGGGTGAAGCCCCCCACCTAGTTTCCTTTAAAAGAAGAAAATAAAACAAAAAGTACAGATTTTAAATGAAAATAGGTGGGGGGCTTCGCCCCCACCCCCCCTAACTATATATACCAACTCCAGGGTTGCATGACATTGGGGAGGGAGACAAATCCCTATTTGCCTTGAATACTGGTTTTCGATCAAATGAAATTTTGATCAAATGGGTTTAGGTCAAATGGTCTTTCGATCAAATGAAGTAAACCCTTAGCAGGTGCTGGAAGTCATAAAACAACTGCATTCCTCCATGATTCCAAAGTAGTTCACCCCAAAGACAACACATAAAGCTTCCTAGTACAGACTTTGTGTCTCTGGCTGCACTGAAGCATCTTTATGGCCTAGCCTGTAAAGTAATTTAATTTCAAATATTTTCTAAAGTTTGCTGGAATGAGGTTACCCCCCCCCCCCAGTTTCCTCTGTTAAAACATTTAAACAGTTACAGTAATGCATGTACATTTCTACTCTCTTCCAGTAGGGCACACTGTGGATCTATTTTAAACACAAGCACTTTACAAATACCTTTTCAACACAAACATCTGTACAGACCAGTTTGTTATACATATGATATACAGTTCTAATACAGTTGTAACACAAGCATCTTATATAAATTAGTTTGATATTCACAAATGACATATAATTATTTACAAAATTCCAGCTAGCTGTGCTGGCAGTACCTCTTTTTGTCACACTGCCTATTATCAGCTGGTAAATGACTTGGTTAAAGAAACCAGACCCAGAAAATGTCTGGACACCACAAGGAGCTGTGGGTTTTAACTGAAAGTATATAAAAAAGTGCTATAGGCTTGGATGACATCAGTGTTGTTTAGATGTGTGCTAGGTAAGTAGCTGAAAAAAGGAAGAGCAATAAAATGCACAAAACATTTTAAGCAATTTTAACATTTTCATAACTAAATCAATTTGGATTATTAAGAAAAGTGCAACATAATGACCTTTATTTGAGTCAGAGGTGGTGAATTTTGCATAAGAGTTGTAGTTAGTGGAGAAGCTGTTTAGTAGGCTCTCTTTTAAGCCAGAGATAAGAAGGATGTGATTTGTAATTTTAGGTGCTAAATGACTGTTAGCATTTAATGTTAAGTATTTAAGCAATAACCTACGCCTGGGTGTGGGTAATGCTGGATTTACCCATGGTTGGTTGTTCAGGAGGGCAAAGCCCGAGTGGCCAAACAAGACAACCGTCGGTAAATCCAGCATTACCCACATCCAGAAGTGGGTTATTGCTATTATACAATGACATTATTTAAGAAAAACATACTTACTTTTCTTAAATAATGGCATTGTATAATGCCTCCTTGCTGCCCTTCTGCAGCTATCTGCAGCTGTCCAGTATTCTGCGACAGTTCTGATGTACTGCGCATGCGTTTGGTTGCGCAGTACATCAGAGCTGCATGTGGAAGCAACTGTGAAAGGAAGATCTCCATTGCTTTTTAAAAGGTGTCTCGCTATGTTAAAAGAGTTTAACATAACGAGATAGCTTTAAAAATAGCAACGGAGATCTTCCTTTTTCCGTTGCTTTTTTTAAAGCTGTCTCGCTATGTTAAACGAGTTTAACATAGCGAGACAGCTTTAAAAAAGCAACGGAAAAAGGAGGATCTCCGTTGCTTTTTTTTACTCATGTAACATAGCGAGATAACAGCAGCAGAGCTCTTCTGTCCTCCATTGCTGTCCAACACACACAAAAAAAAAAGACTTACACTAATGGAAAAAGTCCGGGCGACCGGACCTTTTTCCATTAGTATAAGTCTGATTTACAACGGGCACACTGACCAATCAGCGTGCACATTTTGGAATATTAATGGGGGGGGTCTTTGTATAATTCTTGATATTTCATAGGGCTGCAGACATATGGGGTTTTGAGACTGTTTACACCTACTGGTTCAGCTAAGTTAACTTTGTAGTGAAATATGATACCAAACTGCTCTATTTGGGTGTCTCTTTGAATCAATGCATGATATAATGAGTCAGTGCTGAGGGAAGTGTTTTTATTTTTTTTACCTGCAGGTACTTTGAATGAACTAAACAACAGCCTTGTGTTTGAATAACTTTTAAGCAGCCAGATTTCTAATCCCATTTAGCCACCTGTTAGCATTTATTGATGGAACATAGTAATCAACATACATGATAGAATCAGTTCTTCAGAGTTGCCCCAAGTCATTCACACACACACACATATATATATATATATATATATATATATATATATATATATATATATATATATATATATATGAGTAGAGGCCTTATACTGAAGCCTTAAGATACTCCAGAGGTAGCAGTAGTTGGTGATAAGGTACAAAATTGCCATTTAATACACTCATTTCTCTGTTTGTGATTGTTAGCATTACTGTAAGAATGGCTGGTCAAGGTTTAGACTACGTTGGTTATTTAGCAGGGTCTCATGATTAATGGTGTCCAGTACCTTAGTTAAGCCAAGAAATGAGATTGCTGCCTCTTATTCTTTGTCTAGGTGGCAAGTTACATTTATGGTTATTTTTTTTTTATTTACAGTGTCCCTCTCAAAGATCATGTTATAGCTGATATTAAGTAAATTTATGGGAAGATTCTGTGAGCTGCTAGAAAACAAATGTTCCACAAATTTTCCCAGATGACTGAATAATGAGATTAGTTTGTAAATTGTAAAGTTATATGCATAACCAGCTTTCAGACTCAGTATGGTTACAAGTTTGGTATTTGGCGCAAAGGGTTAAGGCTGTGAGTTGTAGTTCCAATAGTACAGTGCTTGATTCCCACACCCCTAATGTGTTTACTATTTGACCTTGAGCAAGTGGTTAGGGGCAACTGGGAATTTGGGACAGGTCCCTTGATCGTTCCCTGGACTCTAAGCCTATGAACCCTCAGCAGATTTCCATGTGAATGGAAATTTAGCCTTCTTGAGATGTCTAGAGACAGGACATTAACAGGTTTATTAATGGAGAGGGAAGTTATGGTAAATTATTATTTTTTGGAGGGGGGGCAGTACTTTCTCTTTCTTGAGAATTTTCAGAATGGCATTTTGCATAGATAACCTAAAGGTGAAATCTGAGGAGGCAATGTAGCTTACAGAGCATTTGGTTGCATTGTGGGTTTAAATGAGTCATAGGATTTGCCTGTAACAGATGATGCATTTTCATTTGTTCTGGAATTTGTATGGGATTTGACTCTGTGAAAGAAAAGAATGCTGTGGGTTTAGTTTTTTTTAATACTGTTTATGCCTTTGCAGGACAATTTAGGGTTTTCTTTATTAGATTTAAGTATGATGCAAAAGCATTATCCTTTGCCATTTCTTTTGCATTTGTATCTGTGTTTATTTAAAACAATGAGTAAAAAGGTCACACAGGAAAACCAACTGGTTAAAAAACACAAAAAGATAGATTTTTCTTTTTGTTTTTTAACCAATTGGTTTTCCTGTGTGACCTTTTTACTCATTGTTTTAGTTTGTTAGTTGGGATATTTTGTAGACACCCTTATGTTTATGGATATCAGTTAGATATGATAACCCTGTGTTTCCAAAAGTCAAACATTCCTCTTATGCTGTGCTGATGATGCCATAAGAAGGCAGAAACATGTATGTCCACAGCTTTATTGACCTGAAGTTTCCATAAATAGACTTAAAAATAAAAGTAAAAGAAAAAGTCATGGACCTTTAGAATTGTCATTTAGCTGAAACACCTGATATCTGTAAAGGATAATTTGCATATATCCCATATTCATAGGTTCATAGGTTCATAGGTAGGTACTAGGCTATTAGCCCTAGGGCCTATATAAACCTAGCCAAAAAGGTACACTGGCTTTCGCAACCCAAGAAAATTTTAAGCCAGAGATAAGAAGGATGTGATTTGTAATTTTAGGTGCTAAATGACTGTTAGCATTTAATGTTAAGTATTTATACAATAACCCACACCTGGGTGTGGGTAATGCTGGATTTACACATGGTTGGTGTGGTTTGTTCAGGAGGGCAAAGCCCGAGTTGCCAAACAAAGACAACCGTTGGTAAATCCAGCATTACCCACATCCAGAAGTGGGTTATTGCTATTATACAATGACATTATTTAAGGGAAAAAAATGCTTACTTTTCTTAAATAATGGCATTGTATAATGCCTCCTTGCTGCGCTTCTGCAGCAGTCCAGTATTCTGCGACAGTTCTGATGTACTGCGCATGCATTTGGTTGTGCAGTATATCAGAGCTGCGTGTGGAAGCAACAGTGAAAGGAAGATCTCCGTTGCTTTTTAAAAGGTGTCTCGCTATGTTAAAAGAGTTTAACATAATGAGATAGCTTTAAAAATAGCAACGGAGATCTTCCTTTTTCCGTTGTTAAAGCTGTCTCACTATGTTAAACGAGTTTAACATAGCGAGACAGCTTTAAAAAAGCAACGGAGAAAGGAGGATCTCCGTTGCTTTTTTTTACTCATGTAACATAGCGAGATAACAGCAGCGGAGCTCTTCTGTTCTCCATTGCTGTCCAACACACACACAATAAAAAGACTTACACTAATGGAAAAAGTCCGGGCGACCGGACCTTTTTCCATTAGTATAAGTCTGATTTACAACGGGCACACTGACCAATCAGCGTGATCATTTTGGAATATTAATGGGGGGGGGGTCGTTGTATAATTCTTGATATTTCATAGGGCTGCAGACATATGGGGTTTTGAGACTGTTTACACCTACTGTTCAACTAAGTTAACTTTGTAGTGAAATATGATACCAAACTACTCTATTTGGGTGTCTCTTTGAATCAATGCATGATATAATGAGTCACTGCTGAGGGAAGTGTTTTTATTTTTTTTACCTGCAGGTACTTTGAATGAACTAAACAACAGCTTTGTGTTTGAATAACTTTTAAGCAGCCAGATTTCTAATCCCATTTAGCCACCTGTTAGCATTTATTGATGGAACATAGAAATCAACATGCATGATAGAATCAGTTCTTCAGAGTTGCCCCAAGTCATTCATATATATATATATATATATATATATATATATATATATATATATATATATATATAAAAGAGTAGAGGCCTTATACTGAAGCCTTAAGATACTCCAGAGGTAGCAGTAGTTGGTGATAAGGTACAAAATTGCCATTTAATACACTCATTTCTCTGTTTGTGATTGTTAGCATTACTGCAAGAAAGGCTGATCAAGGTTTAAACTACGTTGGTTATTTAGCTGGGTCTCATGATTAATGGTGTCCAGTACCTTAGTTAAGCCAAGAAATCAGATTGCTTCCTCTTATTCTTTGTCTAGGTGGCAAGTTACATTTATGTTTATTTTTTTTTTGTTTACAATGTCCCTCTCAAAGATCATGTTATAGCTGATATTAAGTAAATTTATGGGATTCTGTGAGCTGCTAGAAAACAAATGTTCCACAAATTTTCCCAGATGACTGAATAATGAGATTAGTTTGTAAATTGTAAAGTTATATGCATCACCAGCTTTCTTACTCAGTATGGTTACAAGTTTGGTATTTGGCGCAAAGAGCTAAGGCTGTGAGTTGTAGTTCCAATAGTACAGTGCTTGATTCCCACACCCCTAATGTGTTTACTATCTGACCTTGAGCAAGTGGTTAGGGGCAACTGGGAATTTGGGACAGGTCCCTTGATCGTTCCCTGGGCTCTAAGCCTATGAACCCTCAGCAGATTTCCATGTGACTGGAAATTTAGCCTTCTTGAGATGTCTAGAGACAGGACATTAACAGGTTTATTAATGGAGAGGGAAGTTTTGGTAAATTATTATTATTTTTTTTTTTTGGGGGGGACAGTACTTTCTCTTTCTTGAGGATTTTCAGAATGGCATTTTGCATAGATAACCTAAAGGTGAAATCTGATGAGGCAATGTAGCTTACAGAGTATTTGGTTGCATTGTGGGCTTAAATGAGTCATAGGATTTGCCTGTAACAGATGATGCATTTTCATTTGTTCTGGAATTTGTATGGGATTTGACTCTGTGAAAGAAAAGAATGCTGTGGGTTTACTTTTTTTTAATACTGTTTATGCCTTTGCAGGACAATTTAGGGTTTTCTTTATTAGATTTAAGTATGATGCAAAAGCATAATCCTTTGCCATTCCTTTTGCATTTGTATCTGTGTTTATTTAAAACAATGAGTAAAAAGGTCACACAGGAAAACCAACTGGTTAAAAAACACAAAAAGATAGATTTTTCTTTTTGTGTTTTTTAACCAATTGGTTTTCCTGTGTGACCTTTTTCCTCATTGTTTTAGTTTGTTAGTTGGGATATTTTGTAGACACCCTTATGTTTATGGATATCAGTTAGATATGATAACCCTGTGTTTCCAAAAGTCAAACATTCCTCTTATGCTGTGCTGATGATGCCATAAGAAGGCAGAAACATGTATGTCCACAGCTTTATTGACCTGAAGTTTCCATAAATAGACTTAAAAATAAAAGTAAAAGAAAAAGTCATGGACCTTTAGAATTGTCATTTAGCTGAAACACCTGATATCCGTAAAGGATAATTTGCATATATCCCATGTTCATAGGTTCATAGGTAGGTACTAGGCTATTAGCCCTAGGGCCTATATAAACCTAGCCAAAAAGGTACCCTGGCTTTCGCAACCCAAGAAAATTATTTTCCTCTACCCCTGTCGAGCAGAGCCACAGAAGTGATCCCTGGGGTGAATTTCCTATTTCCCAGCCAATCATCAAGATTTTTCTTGGAGTGCTAATGAGGAGCCCTGTTTGACACAAATAGGTAGTCTGTTCCAGAGTATGGGAAGTCTCTGGGACAGGAATCTATCCCTCCAGCATGTTCTGTTTATTGTGGTGACAAGGTTTAGGTCACAAGAGCGTGTAGCTTGGAGGAATTGGGATTTCTTTAAGTGGAGCATGTCCAACAGCTCTTTGTTTGACATAGCTTTGTATTTTAGGCAGAGATCGCCTCAGAGTAGGCGATATGTGACAGAGTAAAGCTGGAATTTTTTGAGGTGGTCTGCGTAGGGCATCTGTTTGAGGCCAGTAATCTTCTTTGTGAGGTATTTCTGTGGACTTTCCAGTTGCTGTAGATGTCTTGTGAGGTACATACCAAAAGGGGCGTTGTACTCTATAATGGGTCTAATGAGTAATGAGTAGAGGAGGACGATGACCTCTTTTTTTCTGGATGAGAAACCTTTTGTGATGAGGTGTGCCACGTAGAAGGGTTTCCTGACCACTGTGGCGATGTGATTATCAAAGGAGAGACTACTGTCCACCTGTGTCCCAAGGTCTCTTATCACATGTTTGGCATTAAGTACTTATGTGGTAGTTCATGGGTACAGAGTTTTTACCAAAGGGGATGACAATACACTTTTTGGCATTGAGCTTCAGACCATGGCTTTGACACTAGGCATCTGTCTCAGTGAGGCCCTTTTGTAGTATGTCTACATCATTAGGAGTTTCGATTATGGCTCCTAGTTTGCAGTCATCTGCAAACGTTGTTAGCCAAAGACCTTCTGTGTTAGCCCGTACCTCAGAGAAGTAGATACCAAACAGGAGAGGACCCAGGACTGAACCCTGTGGTACTCCACTTGTCACTGGTCTGAAGTCGGATTTGGAGTCTGCTACTTTCACAGTGTGGGTTCTGTCCATGAGCCAGTTGGCAACCCATCTTGTGACATAGGGATTTATACCTAGTTTAGTGAGCTTATCTATAATTCCAGAGTGGTGGATGGTGTCGAAAGCCTTGGCGAGATCTAGATAAGCTGTGTGAACCACCTTACCCTCATCTATGGCTTTGGTGACTGCTTCAAAGAAGTCAGTCAGGTTTAGGAGACATGAGTCTGCCTTTTACAAACCCGAACTGGGTAGTGTCCAGAGTTTGGAGATTACCAGTGTCTTTGTTTATGAGTTCCATGATGATACGTTCCATGGCCTCGCAGACCAGGCTCCTCAGGCTAATGGGGCGGTAGTTCCTGGGGTCTGTCATGGCTCCCCCTTTGTGGAGTGCGATAACCGTCGTGGTGCACCATTCAGTGGGCACAAAGCCTGAAGTGAGGCTATGATTGAACATGGTACTTAGGTAGGTGCAAGTTCATTCTGTAGCTCATGTAGAACGCAGCCTGGGATATTGTCAGGTCCCATGGATGCTGTGTTCTTTGCTTTGGAGAGTGTGTTTTTTACCTGTGCAGCCATGATTACAGGAACTTTGCATTCTTCCGTATAGAGATGGGCCCTCTAGAGGGTGAGAGGGGGGTAAAGTTAGCAATGAACCTAGCTGCCAGGATGTTTGCAATATCAGTTGGTTCTGTATATTTAGTGCCATTGTGCTGTAACTCAGAGTAGATCTGAGTGTTGCCATTGAGAGTCTTGACATAGCTATAGAATGCTTTGTGGTTGTCTTTAGAGTCGGTGGCAATTTTGTTTTCGTAACTAGCTTTGGAGGATTTTATGAGGGATCTCAGCTTCTTACTGAGGTTGACCAGGGAGTTTCTCCAGTCATGGGATTTTACTCTTTTTTGCAACAGTTTCTTTCTTCTGTTGTAGAGTTTGTTTATGGCAGTGGACCACCAGATTGGCTTCCTTTTTTTGGAGGATAGCATCTTGGTTCTATTAGGGATAGCATGATCCATGCACTCATGTATGTGCTTATAAAGTGCATTTGTGTAGGATTCAGCAGTCGTACCTCTATTGTCTGTCTGCATGGGTGTCATGAAGTTTGCCACTTCTGTCTTAAGAAGTGTAAAGTTGACTTTGGAGACGTTTTGTACAGTGGTTTCCCTAATTGGGGGTGGGGGCAGGATGTGGATGTCTAGGGTGATTAGCTTGTGGTCGGATCTGACCAACGAGGAATTGACCTCTGGTGTGGAACACCAGCTGCCCATGTTGGTAATGACCAGATCTAGGATATTGCTGCCCCTGGTAGGGGTGTGAATAAGTTGATCCAAGGCGTTGGAATTTATGAATTCCAGAAAACGTTGAGCAAAAGAGTTGGTACACGAGTCGTTTTCCCAGTTAATGGTGGGGTAGTTGAAATCACCCATTATTAGGGTGTTGGGTTGTACCCTAATACTTTCCAGTGTATCAAGAAATGAGGAGTGGGAATCCTGGGGCATGGTGGGGGGTCTGTAGCAAGCTACAATTTGGATTGCGGTCTTGCCCAGAGTTAGTTGCACTTGGGTAATCTCAGATGCATTATGCTGTGCAACTAGCCTGGAGGTGTGTATATCCTTAATGAATATGGACACGCCTCCACCTTTAGTGCTTCATTCCAGGTTAGGTGGCTGAAAGGTGTGCTATGAATTATAGGTTCATAGGTTCATATATTAGTACTAGGCTAACTGTCCTTGTGGGCCATTTTAAGCCTAGCCAATTACCCTATGTGAGAATCAAACCCTGCACCTTGTATCTCCAAGGTAAACACATTAACCATTATGCCATCCTCCCATCAGCCTGGTAATGCAGGGGTGCTCTCTGGAGCTTTGAACCAGGTCTCTGTCACTGCACAGATGTCAATGTTCTCCATTTTAAGGAATGCCTTGAGTGAGTGCATTCAGAGGTTTAGACTTCTAGCATTGAGTAGCATTACCCTCAGATTTTGCTTGCTTGTACCTGTTACAGTGCTGAATTTGTCATTTGAACTTTACCTAAAAAAGGCACTATAGGGGTGGCAAGAGCATTAGCCAGTATCTCGAATCCAAAGAGCGACAGGTGCAGGCCATCTCTGGCAAAGCATCATGGTCTGTCGATCATGTCGTCCCAGGCAGACAAATACTGGTTCCCCTTAGAATGACACCAGAAGCTTAGCCAATTGTTGAAGTCAATCATTTTGTCCTTGTACTGTGGTATCAGTCTGGGTGATGGCAGGATGCTACTCAGAGCTAGGGTCATACCTGCCTGGGCTACAAGATCGGTGAGCTCCTCCATGTCTCTTTTCATGTAGTCCAGGGAGGTACATCTCAGGTCATTCACACCAACATGGACAATGACAGTGTCATATTTGTATTTGTTGTGGAGTGACCTGAGTGCATGCATTATGTGGCGGATCCTGGCACCTGACAGGCAGCTGACAGTAACTTTCTCCTTGTTTAGCCTGGTGAGTGGAACATCAGTGTGCCTAACTATAGAGTCATCTATGACTAGAGTGTTGGGTACGTTGCTATGCCTTATGGGCTGTGGTTGAGTGGCACACTGAGTTTGTAGGCTATGTATCATTAGGGTTGTGTTGGGAGGTGGAGTTTGCTTGTGTTTCTGTTTTGGAGGTCCCTGATACTTGGGAAGGTTTTTATTGAGAGTCTTCGCAAATGTAGGTGTGTGTTTTGTGTTTCTATGTGTGTGTTTTGGTGGTGTAGGTTTTGAGGGACTATGTGATGAGTGTGGTGTGGTGCAAGTGTTTACCTTCTCCTCTTGACTGCCTAGTCCAGTCTTGGGTGAAGAGAGCTTTGCTTCCAGTTTGGCTATATAAGTGCATCTCTCACAGGTTGTAGTGTTGGGTGGTAGGAGGAGAGGGTTGTCTGTGTACATGAGGCAATTGCTGCATTGCCCCAAGATGCCCAGATTCATCAGGTAGACAGGAGAAATCACTGGGAGCTGACACTTAGACATGCCTGGATAGGTACTTATTTATTAAGCACTAAAAACTGCTTTCCTCTAGACAAGTGAGGAAAGTTGAGTGCTGTAGTAATTTGCAGCTTATTTAGTGCTTACAACAAGTTCTGAACAAGTGCCGAGTTCAAAGAAACAGATTTGAGTGCTGAAACTAAAAAACTGGCTAGTTCTAAGAAACAAAATTATGCTAGAAGGCTTCCCTCCAGCACATAAAGGCTTGGGAGCTCAAAAGCCTATAAACAGTCTAGACCACTTACAGGAAAGGTAGGAAACAAGCTTAAATTTTTTTATTTTTCCCAGATGCTCTCTTTGTACTCAGTAGGAGTGCCTGAAATCAGAATATGATCTCACTGCACTCAGTTGAGTGAGCAAATGAGATGGGCCCAGAAGGAGTATCCAAACACAAATTTACAAGAGGGGTGGGCAGTTTTAAAGCCACCAAGATTAACACCAAAACAAAACCAGGAAAGGTGGGTAGTTAACTAACTGAAAAAAAAAACAGTCAAAACTTCCAGTTCAGTTAATATTCAATGCAACACAAATAAATCAATTAAAATGCTGTATTATTTGTAAAAAGTGCAGATAAAAGGTACTTAAATTCTCTTATACGTCCTGTTGAATACATCTAGATCTTTGCCGGCCAAAGCTCAGGTTTTAATCAGAAAATATTCCAAAATGTACCACTTAAATAGGCAGTAACAGAATATCAATGAATGAGACTACCCCCAACTGCAATTACTGTCTATGCAGCAATTCTAACAGCCAATAAAATCTAGCAAACACTAACTGAAAAAACAGACCAGTTCAGTTAATATTCAATGCAACACAAATAAATCAATCAAAATGCTGTATTATTTGAAAAAAGTGCAGATAAAAGGTACTTAACTTCTCTTATACTTCCAGTTGAATACAGCTAGATCTTAGCCGGCCAAAGCTCAGGTTACCTGTTATACAAGTGGTTTAAGGTATCACACAGTGGAAAGTCTAGCTTCTAGGTTTTTCTTGTTGTGTTTTTTATCTGTGTTTATTCCCAAAACAGAGTTAAAGGGTTGTTTTCTATAGGTCTTCAATACATGATTCCTGTTAGGAAAGGCTGTCGTCATGTTTGATGTGAGCCAATAAGCTGATTCTCTTTTAATCTAAATTGTCTTCACGGGGTGAGCATAGTCTTGGTATTCAGGAAGATGAAATTAAAAACTATAGTGCTTTTCCAGTTAATGACTGGTATGGTCTGTACTAGGTTGTTACAGATAAAGTTTCTGGTGTATTTTAAGGTTACTGCCTTGATTGGTCTATGAGAATTGTTTTGCTCCTAAACAAAGCAGAATGGTGAATGGTCTTTCATATATGCTGGTATGGTATCTGCAGTGATAACATTCTGCAGAAATCCAGTTAAGATACAGATTAATTTATTTTTGGTTGTGTATTTGAGTCCTCCTTTTTGTGATCTGTTATGATCTTGGAAAGGAAGATCTCCATTGCTTTTTTTAAGCTATCTCACTATGTTAAACTTGTTTTCACTGGAGAATGGATGGGATGGTTAACATCTTCAAAGATCAATATTTCTGAAGTGCTATTTTGGGTGTACTACTCTAATGAGTTTGCAACTAGTACATTGGATGTATTTATTAGCTATGTATGCCTTCAGTGGCACATTGCTTGCTATTTCCTAATTAATAGGTTTGTAGGTTCATGGGTTTATAGGTCAATACTATGCTGTTGATTCAGGGGACCATTAGTAGTCTAACCACAACACCCCAAATCATAGATACCCATTGACAAGGCAAATCTATACCTAGTTTCAATCCCTTTCAGTGAGGGCTTGAGGAGACAGACCCGGAGTGTATTCATGATTAATGACCAATTCACTATCCAGCACTCAGGCTAAAAAAAGGCAATGCCACAATATGGCAGTTCAGTACATTTATTAGGATGTTGCCTGTCTATTCATTCAGATTATACTTAAGGAAGGTCAAGAAGCTATTTTGCTTTATAGCCAAAGGAAGTCTTAGTTTGAGTCATATGTTCATACTTCATAGGTAGGTACTAAGATAGCTGACCTTGGCCATTTTAAGCCTAGCTAATTTCTCTTCAAAGGTGTGAATCACACCCTGTGCCTTGTAACCTTAACCATAATGCCAACCCCCTAAAATTTGTCAAAGTTCCCTGCTGGCAATTGAACCCAGGCCGTGGTGGTGAGCGTGCCAAATCCTAGTCACTAGACCACCAAGTACTCCTCCTTATATGCTTTGGCGCTACATACCAAAGGGGTAATTATAGTCTGTTATGGCCCTGATGAGATTGGATCAGAGAGATGATAACTTCCTTAGATCGGGAAAAAGTACCCCTGGTTATTAGTCTACTACAGTAAAAGTGTTTCCTAACAATAGGGGAGACATAGTGATCAAACTATAGTTCATTATTATTGAAAGTACCCAAGTCCCTAATGGCTGAGCCACCTTTCAAAGGGGTGTCACCTATGTGGTAGATACATGGGTGCTCAGTTTTGCTTAAGGATGCAATTTTGCATTTCTTGACATTTAGTTTCAGGCCGTGGCCCAGATACCACTTATTGGTGTATAATACTCCCTCCTGAAGAATTTGGAGGCTAGTTGGGATGTTAATGTCAGCTTCTGGTTTGCAGACATCTATAATCTTGGTCAGCCACAGGCCCGTGATGTTAACATTGACATCAGAAAGTACATACAAAAAAGAAGGGGAACTAGGACCAGTCCCTAGGGGACATCACTGGTAGCTACTCTTTTCAAAGAGACTGTGCCTACCACACTAATAATTTTGGTTCTTCCAGATAGCCAGTTTGCTATCCTGGGATACCATAGGAGTCTACATTTTGTTTGATTAGCTTGTTAATAATTCCAGAATGTGGGATGGTAGCAAAGGCCTTAGCCAAGTCCAGGTAGGGAGTGTGATCTGATTTACCTGAATCTAATGTATCAGTGACATACATGTTCAAAGAACCCCATCAGTTTGAGTATCTGCCTTTAACAAACCCAAACTGCTTTGGTTCCAGAGCTTGTAAACTGACTATGACTTTGTTATTAAGCTCCATAATGATGTATTCCATTTTTGCAGATGAGGCTGGTAAGGCTTATAGGCATATAGCTTCCTATTTCAGTACTGTATCCTCCTTGTGGAGTAGGATAACCCTCACAGTTTTCCATTCCTCTGGCATGAATCCAGAAAGAGTCTGAATACGCTTATTAATGAGTCTAATACACAGTATCTGATGCTGATAAGAAGCCAGCTTGGCACATTATTTGGAGTGTTTCTGGCCTTGAAAAGAGCATTCAGGACCTGCTTGAATGTGATCGGGTGTATGTGTGTCTATATAGGTGTGCTAACAAGATGAGTAATGTTACAGGATATAGGGAATTAAAGTTAGAGCTGAATCTGTTTGCTAATGTGTAGCCTGTGTCCACAGGGAATGAATCAAGTGTTGTTATTCTGTATTAGCTCTGACCATCGCTGGCCATTACCTCTAAGATTTCTGACATAGCTTAAGAAGGCTTTGTGTTTGCCCTTAACAATGACAGCAATTCTCAATTCATACTTATTTTTGGAGGATATGATTTTGTTTCTGTGCTCTTTGTTGACCTTTTTTGAATTCATCTCTAGATGAAGGTGAATTAAGTTTGTGTTTGCAAGCTATGAGTTTCTTCTTCTTAATGTATAATTTGTTTATACTATGGTTCCACAATGGGGGTTTATTACTGAATTTATCATTGTATATATGTCTTATGGAAGCAGATGTCTTGATGTATGCTTTGAGGTGGGCATAGAAATTATCCATAAATGGTGCAGCATGTGAGATAGGGTCACTGAGGTCAGAAAGTCATTTGCATTTCATGTCATCAGTTAGCTGGATTAGGTTTGCCTTAGAGTAACCTAAAGTGAGAAGGGTTAGTTTTGTGGTAAGTCAGGTTTTACTCTCATATTGAATTTTTCTGAATGGTAGTCAGATTTGACCAGTGAAATGGTAACTGTAGGTGTTGAGCATAGTGTATCAATACTGGAGAGAACCAGGTCCAATATTTTAGAACACCTAGTTGGGACTTGAACCAGTTTGTCTAGGGAGCTAGCAAACTTTGTGAATATTTATTTCAGGTGATGCAGGTTTCCCAGTTAATGGAGGAATAGTTGAAGTCTCCAAAGAGAACAGTCTTAGGCTCAATACGGAGGGATGTCAGCTTGTTCAGATGAGCTTCATGGACAGCAGGTGACATGGAGGGTGTATGGTAGTAGGCCAATGATATGGTATGGACTTCTGTTTACTGTGAAAAGGATATGGCTTAAGAGTCTGGAGATGATATCCCTTCTGAGGAATACAGACATGCCCTCTCCAATAACACAGTTATTTTCTTACACTGGGTCTAAAAGAATGCAGGCATTAAATCCCTTTAGTGTGGCAGTACTATCACTGTTCTGAAACCACGTTTCAGTAACCATGCAGCTATATATATATATTTTCAAGAGTTAAAAATACCCGTAACAAGTTCAACTTTTTGTTAGGCTTCAGCACTGCTACCTTTATATGATATTGATTTTGTTTAGCTATGTAGGTATTGAGGAGACTAACTGGCTAAAAAGACATTATGAGAAGGAAAAGATCACGGCCAATACACAGAAACCAAAGCAGTCAGGGTTGTCAGGCATCTCCTCCCAGGCTAATAAATATTGTTACCCCTTAGAATGACACCAGTGAATGCGACAGTCACTGACATTAAAAGGAATATTTTTTGCTATTTAAAGAAGAAATACAGCATTTAAATGTCACCACAAGCATTGCTTCATAATTACGTTCACCCACATTCACAGATATGCAGTACAGAGAATGACACTGTTAAGAGTCAAATGTCCACATAGCACATGCACAAACAGATTCCGTTGCATGTAGTATTTATTTATTTAAAATGAAAAATGCCCTTGCACCATTTTGACAGCACATTTCGCTAGTGTCTTTTTTCACAGAGGTCAGAGGAGTTATGCTATTTCAACAGATCAGAAAGTTTTGTGAAAATGAAGACAATGAGGTAGATAAAGTATTTGTATATTTTTTGATGAAAAATGTTTGCAGAACAAGTAGATGTTAGAAAGATAAGCATCCTAATGAGCAAAATGTTTTAAGTGATATAAAAGTACCTCAGAATAGAAGAGTCAAACTTAAGTAGTCCTACGGAACATATGAATATAGAAAGTGTTCCAGCTGTTGTGTCACTGCAGAGTTGTAACATAGAACTTTGTAAAAACAATGGATCTGGAATGTTTGCTTAAAGGATTTATTTTTTATTGCATAGAATTTGTGTGTAATAAATGCACACATATTTTATTAAAAATATGAAATTTGATTATTCACTATTCCTGTTTTTTTTTTTTTAATTTCCTGTCAGCATGCCAGTTTAAAACTAATCACAATCTGTCCCTACAGGGTTGTAAATAACATTAATTCTGAATTTGACTAGACTGAAGGTAATGGAGTTATTCCTGCTGAGGACATCACTTTCCATAGATGTCATTTCTCTCGTGGGAAAACTAGGAGGCTTGTTCAGATGTACAGACAGTGATTTTTTTCAGATTTTCAGGTGCTAACCTTAACAGGGCTGTAGGTGCAGCAGCTACATTTCCACTGCATAAGAAACTGGCCCAATTTAAGGCTATTCTGTTTGAACAACCTATGTTATTTCTATGAGCTTTCATGTTGTTTACAGATATTATACTATAATGTCTTCTTAATGGGAGATATTGCTTTTCAATGGTCTCCCATGTCCAAAAGCTTAGTAAAAACCTATGAAAATTAGACGACAGAGTCTTTATGATTCTGTAACTTATTGTATGTCATATTGTTGTTTTTTTGTGCTCTTTCAAGCATCGAGGGGCATTTGGTAAGTAGGCTACACAACCAAAGCGTTCAGACAGCAACGTCCTAAGTATATAAGATCAATATTTAATATCTGTTTCTAACCCTGGGCCTTTTACCCTCATTTTTTTTTTTTGGTTTTGTCTCTAATTGTTCTGCTGAGACGTTAAGAAGTATTGTTGTCACAGTCTGATAAGGTGTACTGGCAAAATGGCTATAACTGCTGGATGTGGATAGGATCAGAAATGGGGAGTCAGTAGATGAAAGTAACCTACCCTCATTTTGGCTACCTATTTTAAACAGTTTGACTTTGCAGAAGTAGTATATGTATTTATTTTGCCATAATCAGACATCCAAGGTATACAGTCAACAATAAGACGATTCTTGCTGAGTATGGAGACTGTCTGTGTGTAAACATGCTGTCACAATCAAATTAAATACACATTAATATGGTTTTGCAGTGTCTGTGCGAAAAAGTGTAATAATTGTGGCTGTTGGTTGTGTGAAATAAATCTAGGTATCAGCTGTAGATGGTTTTGCAGAATGCCTCTGATTTTTGCTTCATAATTTCTACTGTTCATAAAATGTATGGTTTTATGGTAAATCATTGAAGATTGCAATCACTAATTAAAGACATACATGTGAGTTTTAGACCACAACTTTCAGAAAATGCATGTTAATGCAAACATGTTTATTTTAAAAACCTTCTAAGTACATATGAACAATATTTAAAACTTGTCCTTGACTTTGTGCATTTGTCCCTCTATTTGTTTAGCTTTGCCCCTGATTCTTGTGTAGAGAGGTTGAGGGGCATGATTTATCTCAGTCAGATGGTGTACACAGCAAAGTGGCTATAACTGCTGGGTGAGATGGGAATAAGGATGGGGTATGTCTGTAGATGTCCAGATTTGTTAGAATGTTACGGTGTTATGATAATGCTTTTGTATGCAGAATATTGTATTTTTACTTTTCATTTCTACCTTAAACTATAGCTTTGTCTATTTTGTACTCACATTTCTTGGGATTAACTTGAAAATAGACCTCATGGATCATGTTTCACCCCAGTGAACAAATGAAATATAAATAAAAAGTAACTTACCATCATGTCATTTGTTCAGTTTAAGACCTTTTGCTACAACTAGTGGGCATTTGTGTAAATCAAATTGTACTACATTATTGTCACTATGTTGTTATCACAATTAGACACCTAAGGTGTACATAGTCATGTGGCCATAATTGATGGGAAAAAACTTGAAGAAATATAGAAAACTGGAACTCTGAAACACCACATCTTTAATAAAATACAGTACAAATAGCAAATATTTCAGGCAAATACCATTTCTCAATGTACCATAGTAGAAAATAAAATCAAGATATTGTCATTTATCACCACAGAGTAGCAGCCATTTCCATCATACTTTCTGTAAAACATAATTCATCACCCAGGAAGTAAATATCAAACCATCATACTCCATCACCAAGTTTAATTTTATTCCACCTGACCAGTCCACTTTTTTCATATCTTCTTCCATTCATCCTTCTGCTATTCTCATCTCATACCTTGCTATAGCCTACCTCATCACATCCAGCTAATCATATCAAGCTATTCATATCCAGTTTCACTTTCATCTTAATATTCCTTTCAGCAGACAGGCTTTAATTCCTTAATTATCTAAGGTAGATAAACAGGGCTGGTACAAATGCTTTAAACATTCTCAGCAATAGTTCTAACATTGCATTACTTATTAAATAAAATAAGATTTAAGTCACATTCCTATCACACAAACAATCCGCAAAGTTTAAGAACATTTTCTTCCCCTAACCCAGTTTTCTGCCCAAATAATAGTCATTAATCTGTAGTATTAAAATGTTAACATCTAAAAGGAAACCACAATTCTTAGTAATGTAAAATCCATCATATAATCAATTTTACAACAATTGTTACAGGCTTGATATAGCTGCAATAGTTTATACAAATAACTGCATGTTAGAAATTAACCCTTTCTCTAAATAACATAGATGGGTGCTGTTGTTCATATTCCAATGCTCTCCTGATTTAAAGAACTGTTATTTTAGATATTATCATTTAATTTTGCTTATTATGAATATCAAGCATCATGTGTAACTATAAAATCAAAGTAATTTTAATAAGGAAAAAATAACTATACAAATCTTAACAATGATTCATCATTTTCAATTGGGTTTCTTTTGTGTTTCATAATTTTTGATAGCATGACCTAATATATTAAACTCCTGTTACACTATACATTCCAAGTACTTTTATGGTATACTTTATCATAAGGAAAACACATTTCCTTTTCTTTAGGAAAATATCAGAAATCTAAGCCCCCCCCCCCCCCATTACCTATCATTTGGGAACTGTAGAGGCCTTACTTACAACTAAACTCCAATAAATAAGAACATCTCAGAAGCCATAATGCCCTCTCTATTTAACTAACATTTAATAACTACAGACCCCTTAAGTTCTGGCAAAACTCCTTATCTTAGTTCTATTAGAGCTGGAGTCAGTCATAGCAAAAAAAGGAAAAACAATCATCTTTATGGCACATTCATAAACATAAACTATAAAATCAAAGTAATTTTAATAAGGAAAAAATAACTACACAAATCTTAACAATGATTCGTTTTCAATTGGGTTTCTTTTGTGTTTCATAATTTTTGATAGCATGACCTAATATATTAAACTCCTGTTACACTATACATTCCAGGTACTTTTATGGTATACTTTATCATAAGGAAAACACATTTCCTTTTCTTTAGGAAAATATCAGAAATCTAAGCCCCTCCCCCCATTACCTATTATTTGGGAACTGTAGAGGCCTTACTTACAACTAAACTCCAATAAATAAGAACATCTCAGAAGCCATAATGCCCTCTCTATTTAACTAACATTTAATAACTACAGACCCCTTAAGTTCTGGCAAAACTCCTTATCTTAGTTCTACTAGAGCTGGAGTCAGTCATAGCAAAAAAAAGGAAAAAAAAATCATCTTTATGGCACATTCATAAACAGCACAGTTTAAACAAACTTTTTCACCTCCAATTAAAATGTTAATAGCTTGTTTCTTTTTACCAAATTTTGTTTATTGTTATGTGATTCATAAATATTTATTTCCTTTGAGCTACCAGTTAATGTCAATCTCTGGACAAGCTCTGAGGTTTATTAATTATCGTGTATCACATGTTATTACTGCAGTTAGGGCAATTTTCTCCACTGGACTTTGTCCTCCCACTCATCTTTCACTTCATATAGTTTCTTAGTTGAACTGAATCATTTTCCGTTTGCTCCACTTTTAATTACTTTAGTCCAACTAGCCAGTCTTATTTTTCTCAGTCATCTCATCAGGATTGTCAAATGTCAGTACTTTTCCATTCCAAAATATCTTCAATGCTGCAGGAAATGGCAGCCTAAATTTCAGGTCTTTACACTTACACATCCTCATCTTGTTCCACAAACACCATTGGCTCTGCCAATGCCAGTTTCCAGCCTGGTTGCCACAGATCCACAACACTTGTTCTTTCTTGTCAAAATCCTAGACATAACTCTCCTAAGCTTTCCATACTTGACCTACCATTAATATAGTGCCAAGTGTTTTCCTGATGTGACACCAAATGAACCCTTAGTAAAACATATCAATTTCATTATTTTACCTCTCACGTAGTTACATTTTTTTCTCTCGCCCGCCGAAATGCCATTGATCCTTAGATTTCATTTTCTTGCCATGTCTTCTAATCTACTGAGATGTGATTTAATCTGATCAAATCACAACTGTCCTTACAGCCTTTCCTTGGGTGGCTGTTTTTTGCTGTCTAACTGGCCTTCCAGTTTAAATTGAGTTTTTTTGTATAAATATCAAACATTCCATACCACATTTTAAATTTCCTATAGTCTGTTGGTTCCTTCACTCACATTCATTCTCAACACAATTTGAGTGTCTCTGGATGGCCATCACTGAACATCATCGCAACATGATTCCAACATGTGATCCCTTTCCCTTCACAGTATATTGCTTCCACTATACAAATCCTTATCCTTCATTGTTAATCACTTAACGATATCTTTATCATTCTGTTTATCAAAATCTCCTCAAATCAGCTATGTTTAATACTTTTACCATTTTGCATTCACTCCTAGTGTTCCAGGAATTCATCCAGCTGCCAGAAGTACTTTGCTTATGTCATACACATTCTGTCATTTTATATGAATGCCTTTAACTTTAAAATAAACTAATTTTTGTTAGTTATTTTAGAAAGGCATCAGCTTCCTCATATCGTATAAAAGTGTTATTGGATCAGTCATTCAATATACTACATATTTTCTGTATATGCTATAATGAAGATACCACAATTCTGGATACTGCTTACTAATTAAAAAGGAAAAAAAAATTGATTAAGGATTATTAGATATGCTGATAGAACATCATGTTGGGAGTTATATTCAGTCACTTGTAGACTGTTAAGCGGTAAATGGCTGTTTACATCTAACACTGTAAACAATAAAATAATACAGGTACATTATGGAATTCACAAACTAGATTATCCAGAAAATAATAGGAAAGAAGAAGTATTTTTAACAAATGGTAAGACAACTTTAAAACTTTTCAAAATTTCCTATTATGAATGATTACATTTTGTAATTAATTGCACTTATTTACAGATATTCTCTAATTCTAGTAACAAAATTAACAGCAACAAGGTGGTATGCAGAGCCAAACAAACAAAACACTATCAACAACTTTTCACTACAATATGATCTCAAAGAATCATAATCAGCCTGCAATTAATTAGATAACTTTTATTTTAGCAATTTTGTCCATGCAACACAGGACTTCATTAAAATAAAATTAGATCACAGACCAAGGTTCTTATATACCCATAAAAATCAGTCAGCTGGTAAAGACTTGTTATATGAATTGCAATTAGAAAATAGTGTCATGATTAAACAAAAACCTATATACTACTAAACACACACACACACACACACACACACACACACACACACACACACACATACACGTATGCTGTTTATAACTCTTTGAGATAATATTATTGTAAAAGTTGTTACTAGTCTTCTCTAATTTTCCAATTGTATTAAGTTTAAAAAGAAAATGTAATTTATGTTGCTGTATACAATAAAAGCCCAACATTTTATAAATGGAGAACAACAATGAAGCAGCAAGGAAAATTTATGAACATGTTTACTCTATCAAGATGGGAAACTCCAACAATGGTCTTTATAAATATTCACTAGTGTGCAGTAACTTTAAGCAATTTTATTTTTACATCTTAAATAACCTCTGTTGATGTTGGGGCTGGTAGGATATTGAAAATGTACGTGATGTGAAAATATATATCTGGCAAGTGCATTTGAATATTTGCATATTTCCAGGTACTACTGACTCTATTACTTCAGGTGTATGTTAAAAATAGAGCTTTGAAGCATTATGTGATCACATGAATTATTTGTTAAATAGGTAGACAATTTGTATGAGAATCCTATGGTCTGAAGAAATCAGTATATTAGTAACCAAAATCCACCACAAAACACCAAAATAGTGCGAACCGGTGAACAATAAAGGAGTTTTTCAGTAATCCACACGATAACGCCGTTGGTTCACCCAAAATAGTTCTATTGAAAATAAATCCACAGAGTAGTAACGCCACTGCACTCAAGACATAAAAACATAAAACTCATGGATTAAGCGCTTTCGTCTCCATTCGGAGACTTCATCAGAATCCATGAAATAAAACAAACCACTCCTTTTATACATAAAATACTCATTAACAAGGATCTGTTAAATTAAATAATTATCTTTCTTAAAGGGCCAATAGATTACTAGTGCTTATGAAAAACATCTCAAGAAAAATACAAACTGAGGTTGCAGAATGAAATACCATTGTGGTAAATAAAATACATTGTGATAAATAAATAAAAAATATGTATATATGATTTAGAAACCATGTATATATGTATATATAAATCACATGAAAAAAAAATATATATACATGGAAAATGTGAGATGTGTATAAATAAATAAATAAATAAATAAAATAAAAAATAAAAAATACATAATTAAATGAATGAATAATGGAAACATCAAACTGTTTACCTAAGTACAATTGTATACGGTATGGTGCAAAAAACTATACTATTGGAACAGGTAAATACTATTCGTGTACAATAGTGTTGAACTTGAAAACTGATGTATATAGGAATTAATATGTCAAATTATTATAGTAATAAATAGTAATAAATAATAATAAATAAATAAATACATAAAATCTAACATGGGGAGTGTTTATATATCAATATATATGTAAATAAATATAAATATATGTATAAAATATATGTATAGAAAATATGTATATATATATAATATATATATATATATATATATATATATATATATATATAAATATAAAACTATAAAAATGTGAATATTAAGTTAATAATATATATATGCGTATGAAGTTATATAAAACATATATATAAAGAAATTACTTATCACTGTGACTATCCATATTAATGTTGGTGTTTCTTTGGATCTACTGCAAGCATTTTCAATGCTGGGGTGATGGAGATGTGGTCATTTAGACCCTTACCACAACAGGAATCGAGTCTAAGTTGCCACATCATTTCTTTAAACTCTAATTGGGTTTCCCAATCACCACCCCTCTCAGGACACTTAACCTCCTCTATCACCCAGAATTTAAAGTCTGCTGTTTTACAGGTTAACACGTGTCTATACAAAGCATTATTTTCATTTTGTTTGTTGATATCCCTCACATGTTCATAAATTCTGGATCTTAAGTGCCGTTCAGTTTTACCAACATAGTAACTCCAACAGACTTTACAATATGCAAGGTACACCACTCCTTTGGTGTAACAACTACTATAACCCTTAGCTAGTAAATTCATTCTGAGGCTGGGTAATCTTAACTCTTTTTGTCCTGATATGAATGCACACTGTGCGCACCTGTCACACTTAAATGTCCCACATTTTCTACTAGTACTTTGAATATTAACCTTTTTTCTCTCTAATATATTCTTAATATTCATATTCCTCCTATAACTGTATTGTATATCCATTTGGAATACATCAGTTTTAATGGACATTTCCCTAAACATCTCCCAGGTCTCATTAATACATTTTCTTAGCCATCCTATTCCCTGATGGTATGATAGAGAAAGGTATGGCTTTCCATAATTTCCATAATTTGACATATTAATTCCTATATACATCAGTTTTCAAGTTCAACACTATTGTACACGAATAGTATTTACCTGTTCCAATAGTATCGTTTTTTGCACCATACCGTATACAATTGTGCTTAGGTAAACAGTTTGATGTTTCCATTATTCATTCATTTAATTATGTATTTTTTATTTTTTATTTTATTTATTTATTTATACACATCTCACATTTTCCATGTATATATATATTTTTTCATGTGATTTATATATACATATATACATGGTTTCTATATCATGTATACATATTTTTTATTTATTTATCACAATGTATTTTATTTACCACAATGGTATTTCATTCTGCAACCTCAGTTTGTGTTTTCCTTGAGATGTTTTTCATAAGCACTAGTAATCTATTGGCCCTTTAAGAAAGATAATTATTTAATTTAACAGATCCTTGTTAATGAGTATTTTATGTATAAAAGGAGTGGTTTGTTTTATTTCATGGATTCTGATGAAGTCTCCGAATGGAGACGAAAGTGCTTAATCCATGAGTTTTATGTTTTTATGTCTTGAGTGCAGTGGCATTACTACTCTGTGGATTTATTTTCAATAAAACTATTTTGGATGAACCAACGGCGTTATCGTGTGGATTACTGAAGAACTCCTTTATTGTTCACTGATTCGCACTATTTTGGTGAAATCAGTATATTGTTTAAAGCACTAATATTATTATTTTAATATACTATTTTAATTCTGAACATTTTATTTTAATAAAATGTTGCTGTACATACATTTCATCTTTGAGTAGTGAAGTTTCTAAATGCTGATAGACATACCAATTGGTACAGTGGATTCTTGAAATTAAAGTTTAAAAAATGCTTCTGTCCTAGATACAGTTTAAAAATATAAACATAATCAGTAATATGACAAACTCTTTGATAGCTCCTAGCATAGGTTAGAGTTTGTGAATCATTAATATTGAGCACTGTGTAAAATGGCAAGAAAGACATAAAAAGAATAGAGATTGGGCAATGTTTGCTCATTGTTTTACACTACTTTAGTGTTATACATGTATAAAATAAGTGTGTGGTAGGCAATGGATAGTCTATGAGTGGGCTTCCCATTGAAATGTTGACACTCTAAACATCAAGTGGTGAAAAACTGAAAAGAGACAGAAAACCCCCAGAAAAGAGTGAATTTTGAAAGTCACTCTTCTCCTTAAAACAGCAACTGAACTTCTATATGACAACTCCAAGGTTGCCATACCTCAGAGAAAAGGGAATATTCTGAGAAATGGCATCTCAGACTTACTATATGTAAGTCCATTCTTTCAGCCATTCAGTCTTTGTATTTTTGGACTCACTTTAGTGGGTCCCAACATTTCAAATGATTAATTTTAGAAAGATTACTTATGCAGGGCCAAGATGGCTGACTGACATCAGCAACTGGTGAAAGCTCTGTGACTGAAAACTTTTCTCAGACAGAAAATATAATAAAAAAAATAAAATTTGGAGATACTTGCTAGCTAATTTTATTCACTAGTAGTCAGAGAATTTATAGTGTCAGGTTCTTCAAAAGTTGTCATTTTCCTATCAGAGTTTCAACTCCTTGGTTAAGAGAGAATAGACTTCAACATGAGTCATTCAGAAAATAATATATAAGATTATTCTATTAAAAAAAGACATCCAGTCATTAATGTCTAGCATGCAGGATGTATTACTTAAAATTGACAAGCTGGATACCAAAATAGAAAGCTTCAAAGAAGAGTCCAGAAAGAAGATGGAACATTTAAATTCTTATGAAGCAATAAAGTACACAAATCAGCAGTGCGAAAGAAATGATCATGAAGGGAGAATAACTGAAGGTGAGTCTCAGACTGAATTTCTTTTAAAACAATATAGCTTGCTCTTAGATAAAGTTGATGATTTACAAAATAGACTGAGAAGAAATAACATCAGAATATATGGTATGCCTGAAAAGTATGAGGGAACAGTATAATAAACTTCTTAGGAACCTGGTTACATAAAACATTAATTCTACCTGAAACTTTATCTTTTGGAATTGAAAGGTACATAGATCAGTGAGAGCACCTTCAAAGAAGGAAAACTTTCCACCATGTGCAATTATAGTTACGTTTATGTCTAGCTTAGAAAAAGATATATAATATATATATATATATATATATATATATATATATATATATATATATATATATATAATATATATTAAAATAGGTGAGCATGTAGTTAGACTTGACAATGACTTATAATAAAGTAATGAGCAAAAGAAAATCCTGCTTATCACTGATTCTTCTTCTTTTGGCTGCTCCCATTAGGGGTCGCCACAGCAGATCAACTGTTTCCATTTCTTCCTGTCCTCTACATCTTGCTCTGTCACACCAACCACCTGCATGTCCTCTCTCACCACATCCATAAACCTTATCTTAGGCCTCCCACTTTTCCTGTTACCTGGCAGCTTCATCCTTAGCATCTTTATCCCAATATACTCTGCATCCCTCCTCAGCACATGTCCAAACCAACGTAATCTTGCCTCTCTGGCTTTGTCTCCAAACCTTCCAACCTGGGCTGACCCTCTAATATACTTATTCCTAATCCTGTCCATCCTCGTCACACCCAGTGCAAATCTTAACATCTTCAACTCTGCCATGTCAAGCTCTGACGCCTGCCTTTTTGTCAGTGCCACTGTCTCCAACCCATATAACATAGCTGGTCTCACTACCCTCTTATAGACCTTCCTCACACTCTTACTGGTACTTGTCTGTCACAAATCACTCCTGACACTCTTCTCCACTCACTCCATCCTGCCTGTACTCTCTTCTTCACCTCTCTTCCACACTCACCATTACTCTGAACTGTTGATCCCAAGTACTTAAACTCATCCACCTTCACCGCCTCTACTCCCTGCATCCTCACCATTCCTCTATCCTCCCTCTCATTCACACACATATATTCTGTCTTAGCTCTGCTGACCTTCATTCCTCTTCTCTCTAGAGCATATCTCCACCTCTCCAGGGTCTCCTCCACCTGTTCCCTACTCTCACTACAGATCATAATGTAATCTGCAAACATCATAGTCCATGGGGATTCCTGTCTGATCTCGTCTGTCAACCTGTCCATCACCATTGCAAATAAGAAAGGGCTCAGAGCTGATCCTTGATGTAATCCCACCTCCACCTTAAACACATCCGTCACTCCCACCGAAGACCTCACCGCTGTCACACTACCCTCGTACATATCCTGTACCACTCTTACATACTTCTCTGACACTCCTTCTGACCTTCTCTGTACTTCTCCATCAACACTCTCAGAGCAAACATTGCATCTGTAGTGCTCTTTCCTGACATGAAACCATACTGCTGATCACTAATCATCACCTCCCTTCTTAACCTAGCTTCCGCTACTCTTTCCCATAACTTCATGCTGTGACTGATCAGTTTAATCCCTCTGTAGTTACTACAGCTCTGCACATCACCCTTAAGAACTTAAAAGAACAATATTAAATCCACTTTGGTGTTTCCTGAAAATATCAAATTATTTCTTCCTGAAGGAACTAAAATTTTTGAAACACTGGAGGAGGTATCCACGTTTGTTAACAAAAATAAAATCCTTAATAATACTGAAGAAATGGATTGGAACACTATATTTTTCAAGAGACAGAGTTAGCTGAATTTCTGGAAAATTGCTTCTAAAATTAAAAAGCTTAAAAACAAGTGACTTTCATTCTTTGATTGCAGGACTTTTTTCTGAAACAATAGATACACCCTTTAAGTAAAAGTTTGTATTGGAATTCCAGCTTCAAAACATTTAGACACATGTCTTTATATTTTAAGCGAAAGCATTTTTCATGATAAGGATATTAAAGGGTAGTTTTACTATATTTACAGTGAAAGACAATGTGCCTAGAACTGACTCATTCTGTAACTCATACAGAGTTACATGTACTGCTAGCATATCTAAGTATGACTGTAAATTCTTTTTATGAGACACATTGCCCCTATTTCTATTGGAACTGTCTGGATATCCTTCTTTCACACTGCTGTCATTTCTGCCTACAAATCCTGGTATTTTATAACTTTGTCTCTCTTTATATGTAAGACACTGTAATCACTGGGTATAGCAATTTCAATGATCAATGCTACTTTTTTCTTTATTTCATGGACTGCTATATCTGGTTTTCTCACATCTGTTTTCTCAACTGTTCTAATTGGTGATCCCATGTGATCTAAATTTCATCATTCTCTATAATGCTTTGTGGCTCATGTTTCCAATGCTCCTCTGCTGCTTCAATATTGTAATGTTTGTACAATCTCCAATACAACAGTCTTGCCACATCGTTATTCCTTTTAGTATACATGCTCTCTGCCATGGTTATATCATACCCACCAATAAGATGTGCGTCTGTTTCCATTTCTGTTTTATAGAACTTGCATTTGTCTGTTTCTCCAACATGTTCAATGGACTTTGTAAATCAATGTGTATGCAGTCCAATATCCTGGGCTGACAATATTAAGCTTTCATCTTTTGTTTTAAATTCATCTCTCCTGAACCATTCCTGCATCAAATCCTAATCAACATGAGGTTGTTAGAGGGGTTTTCTGTACTTGTAGCTATATTTAAGCCTTTTCCACATTTCTTGTCTTCTCATCTGATCCTTCTCCTTATATTCTTCCTTTTGTTTTTTGGCACATTTAGTTGCTGTCTGATTTTTGCCTATTTCTGGTTTGATTTCCATTCCCACTTGACACCAATATGCTTCTGCTAAACTAAGCAGGGCAGTTATCTTAGCTTCTCCTCATGTATTAAAACTTTCATTATGCTTGGATCTGGTTAGATTAGCAGATATGTATGCAGTCCCATGATTGCAGATCTATATATGTTATCAATTTTGAGGAGGGCCATACCTCCTTCAGAACAAGGGATATATAATCTTGGTATACTCACTGATTTGTATATATCATATGACAATCATGAAACATTTTTCTTGTTTTTCTGTCCAACTGATCCAGTACCTTTTGGGGCCAGTGAATAACAACAAAACTGTAAGTTAAAACAGAAAAAGCAAATTGGTTTATAGCTTGAACTTTGTTCTCAGATGATAGGGCTGTTTTCAATATTAGCTTTAGTCTTACGAAGTATTCCTCACTGAGTTTTATTTGCATTTCTTCATGTTTTATTGATGATCCTTCATCAGTTGCCACATATTTATACACTTCTTCATGCTCAAGTTCCTTTAGATCACATTCCTGTCCCAGACTGATATTTTCTTGGTGCTGCAGCTTTCCTGCTTTAAACGTTGCTTTCACACATTTATCGAGAGCAAATGAAATTCTTATAGCATCTGGGAAAGTTTTAACTACTTGCAGTTGTGCTTTCAACTCATCTTCTGATGAACTATACAGTTTTGAGTCATCCACAAAAATAAAATGAGATGTGTTTACACTTCTGTGATTTCTAGGAGCCAAATTATAACCAATATCTAATCTGTTAAGTATACAGCTTAACGGGTTTGGGGCAAGAAGAAACAGCAGCGATGAGAAAGAATCACCCTTGAATATCCTCCTTTGAAATTTTATCATTGAGATAAAATTTTGCCATTTGTCATGACTTAACTGCAGAGTGGTTTGCCACTATTCCATAGTCACTGTAATGTAACTGATTAAGGCAGAATGTATCTTATACATCGGTAAACACATCTTTATCTGTGAATGTTGCATGCTGTCAGATGCCTTTTTTGTAATCTATCCATGCCATACTTAGATTCTTCTCCTTCTTACAATTCTCCATTATGACGTTATTTGGCAACAAATGATCCTTTGTTCCATATGACCCTATTGCCATAACTGAGCTTTTTTTCTAAATAATTATAAACTCTGCGAACATCAGTTCTACTTTATAGTTTGTACATTGTTGGAAGGCAAGTTATTGATCTATAGTTTTTAGGATGGCTTGTAGGTTAACTCTTAAAGAAGCGTATCATTTTTCCTGTTGTTAATCAAAATGGTGTCTGTCTGGGATGTGCATATAAGTAGTTCTGTGGCTCTGTATGAAAGAATAGAAGTTGGAGTAGATGGGAATAATTATGACTCTAACCTGTCTCCAGAGAACAGAAAGTGTTTGTATTTATGTACAGCAAATACAGGGTCACAAATATGACTTCTAAATAAAAGAGAGAATAAAACACACAAAAACCTCCAAAATACTAATATGAACCTATTGAAAGTACTTGCTAGAGATCAAAACAGAAATCTAGTGACATGACAGAACAGCAGAGCAACAGAGCAGCAAAACAATCCCTATCCAACGTTTTGCCTGACAGATGTATCTTTCAGTTACATCACAGTTTAAAAGCTAATACATCTGAATACAATTGTTCATCACCTCAGTAAAATAGCAGATTCTGCCTTTTGCACTTAAACACGTTACACAGTAAATGAGGTTCCATATGTCAGAGTTGCTTGTGGATGTAAAATATCCCGTGGCACTTATCAAAAAAAGAACAGTGGTTGCTTTTTAACATTTCCATTCATTTTTCACCATAAGAAAAAAAAAACTTTGAATCAGTTATTTACACTCTCACTTAGTCAGCCAGAGCCCTTTGGTATCAGCTTTTACTTAAAAAAAAACAGTAAAGTCAAACAAGAGTGATCCAAGCACAAAACCCTGGGGGACTCCACTGACGAATTCAGAAAAACAATGTAAACTTGAAAGAAGAAAATCAGGGAGATTGAAAGAAAATGATCAAGGAGGAGATGGCCGTTGTGGGAAATCAGGAAATAAGCAAGAAAAGAGAATTAATTCCACGGACACTCTAGTACTATGCCCTGGTGTGGGTCTACTTCTAATTACTGAAATACCACTTACCTGAATCTCACTAGATCAAGACGACAACTTTGAATGTTCATATACCAAATCTGAGATTGCACTGTAGTGGGGAAAGGGCAAATTTCCCCATGGCCAACTGCCTCCTTTCCCTGTTTAAAATTCCGGTGATGTGAACATTCATTTAAATGAACTTTCAATTTTGTCGTCTCAATCTAGTGAAATTCAGGTAAGTGGTATTTAGGTAATTAGAAGTAGGCCACCCAATGCATGCAGTTTCAAAACATGATGCACACTAGCCTGTAGCTATATTTGTAATATCAAAATATCAAAATGCAGCTTTCAGAACTGGTTCAAAATGCACTTCCATTTATGAGTCTAGATGTATTTAACTGTAAGCCCTCCAGCTCAGAATAAAAAAAAAAAAAAAAAAAGAGTGCTGTCTTATGGCAATCAAAGTTACATAAAATAAATTCCTCTATAGCCCAACTAGTATGAAATCACATGCAAAAACAGTAGCTAAGCAAAACGTTCAAATAAACCTTCTACAGATGTCAAGGGAGGGAAGAAGATAATAAATGGTAACAGTACATTAAGCTGCTGTTCATAAGAAGTAATGTACAGGCATCTCCAATAAAAGCCATAAAAAGGTGCAACAATCTGCAGATATAACAATTACTGCCATCTTAATATGCAAATTGAGTTCTAGACTTCATTTACACAAAGTGAAGGCAAAAGCAGCCTTGAGACAGCCCAAATCATTTGAATGCAACAAATGAAAAGTGATAATTGGAAAGAGAAAGTCAGTGACTATAGACTGCAATCCATATCCTAAGGATATAAAGTTTGCACACAGAGACAATACACAGATATTACATCTAAGTAAAAAAAAGGAAAAAACAGAATGGCAAACCTCTGGAACTCCATCTGAAGTACACCTATGCAAAGCACTTGTCAGGTATTAAAAAACGAAATCCATTGCTGAGGGCAACGATTTAGCACTACAATTGCTAACAAGCCCTTTCCAAAGTTTTGCTTACAGATTTGTACATATGGATAGTCATAGCAGGGCCTAAGAGTTGACCATCTATGGTATAGCATCTGAAAACTCAACAAGTCAATAAAAGCAGAAAACTATGCCTTTTGCAGTTTAAAATTAATGTCTAACTTTACCCTAGTGGAAGTGGTATCAGAATAATGCCTTTAACCTGCTAGTCAGGCATGAAGTAAAAACATTCTGGAAATGTCCATACTGGATTTTGCAGTGCAGAAATGGACAGAGATAAGCAGAAGCATGGCTTGAGTTTAGTGTTTAAAAGATAACTCAATCAGCCTAATTCACAGAAATTCTATTGGCAAGTAAAACACATTGAGCAAAAATATCTGGCAGGAATTTGCTCCAGGTGAGAACCAAGAGGATCACAGCAACTTGATTCAAAAGAAAAATAGCTTCATCATGCCCTCATGTTAACAGGTGCCCACAAACCATAACTACTTGTTTAGCAGTGCCAAAATATCTCCTCAGGACCTGTATAGTATTGTTGACATGAGTAAAAAACAACACAAAATTTGTAATTTTGTTTGGCTGACCATATTCTAAATAATTAGGGGCCTTTAAGTGACTTTGTATTATTTTAAAACACTGGCATCAGAACTAACATTCTGTGGCTGTTTACCTTTCTCAGTTTTACTAGATAACAGCCTGGTCACATTTTTAGCATGTGCAGGTTTACACTTTGAATTGTTTTTGTGTGTGTTCTATGTTCTTCAGTTATGTCAGAGTCTAGAAAGAAGTTGTCTCTCTCTCTGTCTCTCGCTCACACACACACACACACACACACACACACACACACACACACACACACACACACACACACACACTCATGTGAATCAGAAGATATATAAAATTAGGTGGATGAGGATAAATGGAAGATGATGGTACTATCGGAAAAATTTAATAATACCCCTCCCCCACAAGAACATTTCTTTTAAGGTATAATTATACTCAGAGGCAGCCCATCATGGTTATGGTTTCTTTGGTTCAAGAGATACAGGAGTACCACAGACTGATGGAAAGTTTTCTTTGCTCATCCATAGGTTCTCCTCCACCCTTATCTTCATATTTAGTTGTAGCTCTCTCTATCAAGACTGAAACTGTACTTGTGAGCTTTGCGATATGAATTACAAGTTCTGTTAAGATGTTCATTGTTACAATTCCATATACATAATCATAACATATAAAATGGGAGAATGTTTTCTGTTAAGTTGTGAACAAAAGTTTTTCTTTTTTTTTAATGTCTGTCCTTCTGACAAAGATGATATGTATATGGATGCTATGTGGAAAATGATACGCACGTGTAACTCTTAAGCCTTTAAGTACTTTGCAATTCATTTTGAAATACAAGTCAGGCATTATTCTCATGGTTTGTCACACATTATCTAATTTTTTGAAAATGAAGAAATGTCTGAAGCTCCAGTTTTGTTAAACACACAGCTTGAACTCTGCATTTACACTTGCACTTATAATGCATCCTCTTCTTCTTTTATGCTTACAGTATTCTCTGTTATTCAAATAAAAATACCTGACTTATGCAAAAAAATTAACCAGCTAATGGTTTGACCAAGACTATGGCACCCCCAGTCATCTCCATTTTTTTCTGTTTTGATGTTCAGGATTTTTTTATCAAAAAATAACAGAGGATCATTTTTCTGACTCAGACACTGTCCCTTTAGTTACAACTAGAATAACTTTAAATTAGGTATTTTACAAACTTCTGTGCATATTTATGCTATTACATATGCTATAAAATGGGAAGAGGAATTTTTGGTCTACAGAGGCATCTTAGAGTCAGCGTCTCAAATAAGGGTTAATCTTTACTACCTATACAACTCCTTTTTCCTTTGCTATATACCCCTGGTAGAGTGGCTTCCATCTTATACACCATCACAGGTGAATCTTCTACTCACTTCAATAGTACTGCCAGCTGTGGGTAGTAATGAACAGATCAAGAAAGGTCAGGTAAATATCTTCAAGAATTTGTAGAGGATGGGTCACTCCAGTACAATATTGAACTTTTTGTAAATACCTGGACTTTATGTGCTCCCAAAAGCTTATGTAGTAACTCCAACATTAACATTCTCCTTTTAAAATAGATACTAGCAAAAAAGTTTAAAGGGCAAATTCTTTCTGCTTCAGAAGAATCAGGTTATCAGTCTTTTTTTCTTTTTCAATAATATTGTTTTTATTAGTTTGGAAGACAATTTTTGTGTATTTGAGTATATTTATTAAATTGTCAGCTTCTAAGCAATAACAATAATACATATAAATTAGCAGGACAAACAAATTGTAATAACATTTTCAATTGTTGTCTTACAGTATACAGATATGTATTTTTTTTAATTTTCCTTCACTCTGATATTACATAAATTATTTAATTCCTGCCTTCCCTTAAACATTTGCTGCATACCTGGAGCTTTACAAATTTCTTCTATTATTCCTTTGTAAATTGTTTACATAATCTTTTCTATATATTTTCTAGACTTCTTCAATTGATTCTTCAGGAAATCATGCAACATTTTATACATCCTACTAATTAGCCCTTTTTAACAGCAACTTCTGTTCTAGAAAAAGATAAAACTTCTTCCAGAGCTGGTCTTTCATTTAGCATTTTCCTACCCTATCCTCATTGTCTATATTCTCTTAGGGAAGGTAGTCTCTAACATGCAAGCAAAACCTCTGCTTAGCCTTATCTTACTCTGTTACTATTCTTTCCTGAATCATTTGCTCCGAATAACTTGGTTCCCTTGCAAATTTTCTCTAGTAAATTCTTTACATGTTTGCCTATTTTCTATACCTCTACTTCCAGATGTACCTTTTGGTAAAGTCTCCATTCTGTATTCTTGAAGTGGCTTGGTTCTTAGAATACTTTCTGCTACTTTATAAATATAATAGTTTGCATGGCTGCTATTATTTCTCTTAAGAACTTGCCTCCAAAGTCCCAGTCTCTTTTTATATTTTGAACAGCCCCTCCATTTCAGCATCATCCTTTTCCATTTTGATTTATAACTTCTTGCTTGAGTTATGTGTATGAACATTAACTGTGTAGCTCTAAAGTATCCCTTCAAATAAGTTAATCCTAAACCACCTTGTTCTATGGGTAGAATCAGCTTATCTCACTTAACTCTTGCCTTCTTCCCCACCCAAATAAATTCCTTCAGCTGTTTATTAATTATTATCTACAACCTAGCCTCTGGTTGATAAAAATATACCTAACCTGTATATAAAACTAAGGGAGACTAGAAACTTTCACTGCTTGTATCTTAACTATCCACATTCATAATCATGAGCTTCCAGTTTCTCAGTTTTTGTAGTATATTTTGTTAAGTTTCTTCCCACATATCCTTAGCTGCCATAACAGAACCATTTTTAATCCATACATTTAAATATTTCATCTTATCATGTCCTGATATGTAAGTGTATTGTTGAACCAATTCATGCATGGACACACAATTTATGGCTCCAGCCTTTATCTTCATTTATTTCATATCTCGAAATTACTTAAAACCATCTGAAAATGTCCCACAGCATCAAAAGGCCCCTTTCTGGATTTATCAAGCACAAAATAATATATGCAAATAAAGCTATCTTTTCTTGAGTAGTATCCCCATTATATCCTTGAATTTGGGAATCCTTTATTTTCTTTGCTAATGGTTCCAAATATAATGTAAACAATAGTGGGAAAGGAGTGCATCCCTGTCTGGTTCAACTGCTCAAACACAACTTGTCAGAGAAGAACTTTCCCACTTTAATGCTTGCTTCCAGCCCTTCATATATCCTCTTTATCAACCCTATTATTCTATCAGGGAATGCAAATGCTACTATTGAGCTTCTCATAAAATCCCAAATATCTCAATCAAATGCTTGCTGTGCTTCAAGCACCATCAACAATAACAGTGTTTTCTTTCATTCTTCTTCTTCTCTATGGATCATCATTGTTCTATTAATGCATTCTCTCTACATATCCACATTGATTTGTATCTACCAACTTTGGTAACAGCTTTGTCATTCTCTTAACTAGTATAGGCATAAACACTTTATAAGCATGGTTAAAACTTGAAATGAGTCTAAATGAAACTAGATCTGAAAAGTCTTTGTCCTCATTGGGTAATACAGCCACCAAAGCTTTCTTTCTAGATGCTGGTATTCCACCACCCCTTTTAAAACATGTTTATAACTTTTCAGATCTTTAACACTTTCTTTCTTCCTTCCCATACTCCAGATGTCTACAGGAATGTCATCTGTTCCTGCAGGATTCCCTTTTGACTGATTATATATCACCATTTTATCTGACCTATTCCTATGTTAGATATCAATTCTTGAGCCTCATCTTCCTCTAACTGTGGCATAATGAAGTCCTCCATAAATATTTCCATTTTTGCCTTTTCTTTATTTCTATGTTCCTGTCTCCATTTGCACTTTTTCTTCATTTCTCCATTCCTCTTCTTTATACATTTTTTTGTAAAATGTCCATAGGATCTGTGGTTATTTTCCTCTTATAGGCTCCCTAAATTTGGCTACAACTCTTTCTACTTTCTGTTGCCCAAGTTGTTGTACTAAAAGTTTTTTTTCACTCTAGACATGTCACAAATAGTTGCTTCCAACAACTCTTTGAAACCATGCATATTATCCAAATGCTCCATTATTTTCCCTTTAGAACTCTGCAGTGGATTATCTTCTTTTTCTCTGAGACTGTTCTTCCTTAGCACTTTAACTTTTGTGAAACTTTCTAAATAATTAATATTACTTCCTCCATAGCTCTCTCATGCTCTCTTACTTCTGCCATGATTTTAAACTAAATTTTCATTCCATCCTACTCACTAGTCAGCGATGTCAAAGGTGATACACACCATGATGTTTTGGGTGACGTCAGTGATCACCAACACCCAACTTACCAAAGATACTGCTTTTGCATTCATTGCTCATGTGAAGTGCACAGAATTATTTTGTGCCAGGAGCTTTTGACACACCAGACCCAAAAGGTTCGCCATCACTGTACTAGCTATTCCTTCTGTAATTTCTGTCTTCCCTAATAACTCTTGAATCATATCCAGTACCCATACCCCTTCCTTAAATTCTTTTCTTAAGATTTGTAGGAAAGCATCATTGTCAAATTTTATAGCATAACCCTCACTTATTATTATTTTAGTTTTTATTGGTGCATGATGTGATAAAAGTATGGGATGGGTCTCAAATATACCAATTAAATACACATGCTCCTACAAAATATAATTCTTATCCACTCTAGCCCAGATATCACATCTTAAAGAATAATACATAATTTCTACTTGATTTCATGATACTAAATTCCATACTAGGTATATTAAAATATATATATTTTCAGAAATCTACCCAGTTTTGTTATATTTTTCTTTATAGATCCTGCTGCTATATCCTTACTATTGAAAATCAAGTTCAAGACCCCACCCATAAATATTCCCTTCTGAAAGCCTTTTATTTCTCCTAAAAATTCTCCAAAAGTTATATAACAGTAGTGTGAATGGAATATAAATACATGCCAGCATAATCCTCCTCCCCTGCCAATAACCCCTTACTACCATAAATCTATTATTATTGCATTTTTCCTCTTCTGCCATTATTAGAGCCCCTCTCAGAATCAGTATTATTACTCCCCATTTCCTGTTTCCCTGCTATGCTACTGAATGTCCATACTAAGATCCTTCCTTTGTCAGTCACATTCTCATGTCCTTCAAAATATGTCTCCTGCAACATTTATATTAACATCTTACACTTCTTGATACAATTCAGTACTCTTTATTTTATGTCTACACCAGCAAAGTCACTTACTTTGCATGTTAATATTGACAAAACAACTATTCTGATAAAAAGCTATTACATCTACATATAATACATGTCAGTTCTTTTAAATCTGTTTCCAGCTTGCAGCTTACATGCACTTATGTTTGGAAGGCTGATCTTGTATGCACTTGCTTCTTCTTATTACTATTTGAATTTATGTCACATTTTCTCTGTTTTTTCATCAACAAAACACTCAAGGAAACAATAAATAAATAAATGTAACCCCCCAAAACCCCTTTAGCTCACAACAAACACATGAAACTGTGAACACTTTCCAAAAAAGGAAATTTACTCTTCCATATAAGAGCCGTTGCATCAAACTGAAGGCTTCACCCACAGGCATTACCTATTTTAAAGTTAGAGTTAACCATGCTAAAGAGCATGTTATAACCTATGTCCCCACTTATGCAAATTGCTATCAGTCTCTATCTTATGTCTATTCCCCTCTCAGATGTGATAGCTTGAATGCTTGCAATAAACTTTAACTTTTAACCTTAAGTAAAAAAGTGCACTGACTACCCTTAAATAAATTGTACAGTATTATTTTAATGCATTAAAATACTAATGCTACATGGGGATGCAACTACTTGCATAGCTATTCACTTCCTACAGTTTAACTCTTCATTTATTTTGATTGACCTGCTTGCTAGGTCTCCTATACAATTTAATTGCTTGAGGCATGTACATTTTACTCAGAACACACTGTTCAGACCTTTACTAATTAAATGCTTACACCTGCAGACTCATCATCTCCAAATAAAGACATTTACTAATGGGAAAAAAAAAACTAGTGGTTTGCAAATGTAATAAAAATCTTGTAGATTTTAGTCAGAACACACTGGCCACACTTCTCATGATTAATTGCTTGCAATTGTTTCCTCCTTGCTTCATTTAAAAGCAGATACTAATGAAAAATAAGCAGTTACTAACTTTGCAAAGGCAAGAAAGAACTACATGTTTATGCTTTTATTATTTCCATTGTTATTCATATCTATTTGATTGTAAAATCCCTTGTCTGTAACTTAAATGAAAAACATTAGTCTAGATATCCATCTCTATTAAACAGAGTAAATTATTACATTTTAATCCTACATATAATTTGATCAATATACTTTATATCCCCACCCATATCATCCCAAGATTACAACATTATATTAACTTTAACTTGCTTATTCTCGGCTGGGGTGCCTTCTGTGCGGAGTCTGCATGTCCTCCCTGTGGTCGCGTCGGTTTCCTCCGGGTGCTCCGGTTTCCGCTCACATCCCAAAGACAAGCTGTAGGTGGATTGGATACTCTAAATTGGCCCTAAGTGTAAGTGTGTGCATGTGTGTGCCTTCTGTGGAAGGTTGGGCGCCAGGCCGGCAACTCAACACTGTACAAACTCCACTGCCAATCATGAGTGGCAGGTGATCCACTGTGGCGACCCCTAACCGGGAAAAGCTGAAAGAAGAAGAAGATTAACTTTAACTTGCTTCTTTCCAGCATTTCTTAGCTTGTTATAGTGTAAAGCATGAATTTGTTACAATTAAGAAAAAAAATTGTTCCTTACTTTAATATCACTATCATGCAATTTCTAATAAAACTCCTTCCACCTCACATTTAAAATACCTCTTATGACATACTATACAGAACTACTTTACAATATAACATGCAATTCGCATTATGAAATTTACTATACAAGTATTAATAAGCACAAACATTTTTATTATATATGCTTCCTTCTACAGCCCCTTCAGTATCTATCCAAACATTAATGACATAAAATGAAGTTTATGCTTTAGAGTTCTTCCACCAGTTTAATACATTCAATACACTTTCAGTCTTTTCAACCAGTTCTCCTTGCAGCACCACAGTTCACTTATCACAACTACACCTAATGGAAATTATGCTTTACATTTCTCCCATGTATTCACTATTTTTACATTGTTGCTGACCTTCTTCCTGATCATCTCAATCTCCCAAAACCAGTCTCTGGTTTAAGTCAGTTCCTGGAACTTTTTTCAGTTGTTCAAGTATTTCCCTTGGAAGAACAGAAAATGTGTCACTGGCAAAGTTCGACTCTCTCTATGGGCCTTGCTATTGTCAGAAGAATGAGAAGCAGAGCCCCCTTCAGTTTGCTGGCTCACTCTTTTCTGGCTAAACTTTTTTTTTTAATTTCCTTCTTAGCCTGTTTTGCATCCAAAATGTTTTTTTTATTTTCCATGAAATTATATTCTGAAGACAATGTGTTATAGTAGCTTAAATCTCACATTTGTCTGTCAATATATTCTGATTACTGGGATATATTTGCCTCTCTTCTGCCTGCTGTACAATGAGTAATCATTTTCAACAAACACTCTACTGGCCCAGTGTTTAATATTTTTCCTTCTGACAGAGTTTTGTCAGGAGCAGTTGTTTCTGCTGGTATGATGGGGCATACAGATGATGTGCCCTCTCAATTAACAAATCATGCTGTGTAACTCAAGTCCAGTAGTTTATCTGTACTTTCATAAAATTATAAAATGAATGCAATGTATTCCTTCCATTTTCTCTATTATAGCAAAAATTCTCAGTTTTTCACTGAGTGATTTGTCTTCTAATTCTGCCATTTTTGAAACAGTTCTTCTTGAGAAGCTTCATGTTCCTCTAGTCTTTCCTTCATTTCAGCCTCTGATTTCTGCAGTTGTATCAGTTCACCTGAATGGCTAATTAAAGCTTCTTTTATTTTTCCAACCTTTTGTCATTGAACTTTAAATATACATCTAGTGTCTCACGTATTTTAATATCTCTAAGTGCATTTGATTTAGTTCTCTTCTAAATTACAGGAAGCCATCTCCTGTACTAAAGCTGAAATTTGAACTACCTTTTGCTGAACAGCTGTAAGTTTCTTCCCAGGCAAAGACGTTTTGCCTCCTTATCTTGCTGTTTTTCTCTTACTTTTTCCAAATTTCTTCTTGTGCTGCCATGCAGGCACTGTAATTATCAGTCAATAAGCAATTTTTTCAGATTGTTTACTTTTACTGGCTTTTTTAACAAGTTCTTAGTTTTCTCACCGGGAAAGCTCTAATCGCCCTGCTGTTAAATCTGTAATCATCTTGGATGTCGATTCTTGACTTTTTTTTGTCACCAAGAAAAATGATTGCAGATCTGTCCTGCATTACTAAAATTTTAAAAAGTACTTGATCATTTAAAAATTAAAGATGCTTATCCTTCAGTCTCTTACCACTTTTTTTCCTAAGGAGCACTGGTTCTCCAAGGAATCTTTTGGAATATTGCAGTCTTTCCTCAAAACAGGAGGCTACTCAGATTTATAGAAGGCAATGATCATCTACAGTTTGTAGCTCTCCTACCTAGCTCTTGCCAGAGGCCCTAAGGGTTTTATCAAGTGCTTTGCCTCAGCCATAACAGCTCTCTATCACACATCCCCTAACCTGCATGACTGTTTATTACATCCCGGTTCAATGTGTGACTACTTATTGCATCACAATTCAAAAGAAAAGTCCCTGCAGGACTTAAAGTGTGTTATTCTCCTTCCAGTTTACTTAGGTCTGACTAATAGTATAATTGATCAGTTTCCAATGCCTTTTCAAAAAAACGATTCTTGATTGGGTAGTAGATGTAATCTCTGTATGAGAACTTCTTAGTCTCCAGACACAACTCATGACATGCTCTCACTGTGGCAGATGGTAGGCTGTAAGGTTACTTTGAGGGTGAAAAGTTATTCATTTTTGCAGGAGGCAACCTCTCCACCCCAATTTGAGGTACAGTACTACATACCCTTATTTTGTAGACTAGCTCTAAGATTGTCATATCTCAAAGAAAAAGGGACACTGAGAGACAGCTATTTTGGATTTATTATATGTAAGTTCCCTTTTTTTTACAACAGTAGGAAGGTCGCTGGGTGGAATGAGGGGCTTAATAAGGCTGATATTCTACAAGTGAAGCAAGAAGACTTCACAGCTGAAATGTGGTGTGTAAGTCTCAGTCTGTCATTAAAATCACACCAAGATTGTACATCTTTGACACAAAAATATATTTATTACCACAATAAATAGACTGAGTAATAACACTGATCTCTGGCAATTTGGAGATCACTAAAAACTCAAGTAAGAGTTGTCTCAGTACTAGGCCTAGCCCTAAATCCAGACTGGAATGGGTCTATAATGGCCTAGCTGTTCAAAAACAACTCCAGTTGAAGTTAAACTTCTTTCTCAAGAATCTTGCCAAAAGGAAGACAGTTACTGAGATCGTCAGTATCCAGGCCAGCCTTTTCAGGGATTACAGTAGCAAATAACTCTTTCAGAGAAGAGGGAAATACCTCAAACCTAAGAGAGGTAGTGATGATCTTAAAAATCTCTGATCCAACAGCCACTAGAGATCCCTTACAAAACAAAATGGGCATGGGTCAAGAAAACAAATGTTATTATGCATACTGGAGATTAAAGTATAGAGGCCATCAATGTTTCTTTTTCTTTAACTTTTCTCATAAACTTAAGAGGTGTGCACAGAAGGTCAATATAGCTTTTGTAGGAGCAGTGTACTGTTTCGGAGTAACATGTTGAAAACATTACATTTCATTATTTTTCACTTTCCTTGTAATACAGCATCCGGTGTGCATACAGGTGGCTATCTTTTGTAGGGATTTAAGGAGGCATGATGTTTATACATGTCTGACAGCAAAAGATTGAAATATGTGATATGCTGCCTGTTTTTTTTTTCAGTTTTGTCTCAGTCTGACAGAGGTATACATAGATGGTGGCTTGTCTTTTTGGGTGAGGATGGTGCGTGACAGCAGCAACTTGACATGTATATGATTAAAACCATTTGTGTCTTCACTTTAATACCAGTCTTATTCGGGGGTGGGTTACTCACAGAAAATGTTAGAGGGGCAGGTACTAGTCCCAGATATGGTTTATGTATCCTCACAAACATATGTCTTCTCAGTTTATTGTGAACTACTATTTTATCAGTTTTTAGCATTAAGCCTTGAAGACAACTTATTTCTTCCTTGAAATAGAAAAGGCTGAATTTTCTTTCTTATGATTTTTGCTCAAGCCATCATTGAATCAAAATGCTTGGGAAAACAAAGCTCTAAAATTCACATCAGAGCATCTAAAACCCTCATGGCTTGTGATGTCTTAGCCTTCTCCAGATCCTCAGTTTAATGCACTTTTTCCTCTAAATGTAGTCTTGGTCAATTAAGGTATTCAGGTTCATAGGTTCATAGGTTAGTACTAGGCTACCTGCCCTTTCAGGCCATGTTAAGCCTAGCCAGTTACCCCAGGTGAGAATCAAACCCTGCACCTTGTGTCTGTAAGGTAAATACCGAAAGGATGCAGGAAAAAGTAAAGTTGAACAATAAGACTGAATTTATTCACTTATTATTTTTTAGGTCATTATTAGATCAATCAAGTTGATTAAAAATCTATGACATACACCTCAGTGCTTCTAGGACCTCCAGAAATTTTGGAGGCCTAGTATTCCCAACCCCTAGCTTAATGCAGTTATTTCCTTCACAGTTATCAAAGTGCAGTCTTGCATAGTTAGGATATGTTTAATGAATGAATGCTGGAAAAAAATGAAAGAGTTAGAAATTGTGAGATAAAGAAGGAAAAAAACTTGAATGTTGGGGGTAGGCAAGGATGAAGAGGTTAGGAGGGCACTGGATGATGTGCATGGGCGGTTGGGGCACTATGAAGTTTCTCAGCTAGGATATCAGTTCAGCTAAGACCAGCTCTGGATGTTGGTGTTTGTGAAGCTGTGGTATCAGAATTTCATAAAACGTAAAAGATAATTACTTTGGTAAGTCAGTGTTTATTTTACTTGTGTATGAAATGGAGTACATGCAACAGTAGATTAAGCAGTGGCAGAACTTTGTTATGTTGTCAAGTATGGCAGACAGCTCGTTGAACTCATTACTCGGGTGTAGCAATGGTGAGAGGAATTATCATAGGTGATTGGAAGTGTGGGATCACTATTGTGTGACTGGTATGAAATCTTCATCTCTATAGTGCCTTTTTATTTAGTAGAAGATTTATCTGTCATGGGATCAGATGTGCTTGCATAGTTAGAGTCACACATTATTGCACTGTCAGACCTTATGTAAATCTTGCTGATCATTGATTTCATGTTGGCTCTTCTAGGATGACAGTGCTGCATACATGTATGTCTTTTAGTACTGTGGCTTCTCTCAAATGCATGCTGTATTGCGTGATGTTATCACAAATTAGCCTAGCAGAAGTGGTTACTAGGGTTGTCAATACCATTTATGGATCTGGTTAAGCATAGTGGTTTGCTAGCATGTGCTGGTTCCAAGATGAAAGAAGTGCGCAAATGTGAAATAACATGTTGCGTATAGGATCATAGGATCATAGGAGGTTACTAGGCTAATGGCTCTGGGGCCCTTACAAGCCTAGCCAAGAGTTTTTCCCCAAAAACAAACCTCAGTCAGCACCTGTTGCCCCTGTCATTGAGGGACACAGGTGGAACCCCTGGGACGAATTTGTGGTTTCCCATCCACTCATCAAGGTTGCACTTGAAGAGGGTCAGCGAGGTGCTCTGTTTGACATGCATAGGACGTCTATTCCAGAGATGGGGCAGCCTCTGGGAGACAAACCTGTCTCTCCAGCAAGTTTTGTTAATGTCACATACTGTATTAGGTTCAGGCTTTTTGAGCGGGTAGTGCATGAGGAGTTAGACTTATGGGTATGAAGCATCTCTAGTAGGGCAGGGTCTGAGATGCCTTGTAGGCGAGACACAGATCACCCCTGAGCAATCTGTACGATACTAAGCAGAGTGATAGTGATTTGACCCTGTCGGCATAGGATAGGTATTGGAGGCCATGAATTCTATTTGTGAGGTATTTCAGTGGCCTTTCCAGTTGGTGAAGATGCTTGGAGAGGTACATCCCAAATGGGGCATTATACTCAATTATTGGTCTAATGAGGGAGGAGTATAGAGAAGTAATAACCTCATTTTTTCTGGATGCAATCCCTTTACTTATGAGATGAACTAAGTAAAATGCTTTTCTGATCACTGCCTCTACATGATGGTCAAATATGAGGCTGTTATCAACCTGAGTGCCCAGGTCTCTCACCACAGGTTGTGTGCTTAGGGGGTTGCTGTTGATACGGCAATCAGTAGGGGTTGTGTTTTTGCCGAATGATATGATGAGACATTTTTTTGCATTTAGCTTGAGGCCATGACTTTGGCACCAGTCATTAGTTGCTGTGAGACCCTCTTGCAGTATGTTAACTTCATTTGAGGAGTCAATGACAGCACCAAACTTACAGTTGTCAGCAGACTTGGTCAGCTACAGGTCTTTTGTCTTTGCCTGCACCTCCAAGAAATAGATGCCAAACAGTAGGGGGGTCCCAGGACAGATCCCTGGGGAACTCCACAAGTGACAGCTATATCTATCATGATAGGAAGAGTAAATCATGTTTACAGTTTTTAATGGTTCAGCTTATGAATGTTTCCTCTTTCTTGTGTGATCATTTTCATGTTTTCCTTGTTCATGCTGGAATGTAACTGTTTTGATAAGAATGGTAATCCTCAGTCTTGGACATGCACTTAACGAGTTTGAATCAGCCACTAGAGTTTTAATGTGTAACAAACATTCACTATTTTTCCCATTTAGCCAAAACAGACCAAAAAGGATCTCAGTTTCAGTTTACGTACCATTATGTCCCCCTTTCAGCTATGATAACAAAATTATTCACATGTTAAAATTTCATCAGCATGTATCTGACTGCCTATGTTCGGCTGCAGGGAATTATGGATCACATTCACAGACTTGTAATCTGGATTCACATAGTAATAGTGATGTATCATAGAAAAAAATATCTTTGCCAAAGTCCCAGATGCACACATGCTGTGCAGTTACATGCAGTCTTGACTATCAAGTATGAAATAACATAAAACATATACAGTTTGGCAGACCAAACTAAGCACTCTGGCATGCAGCATTCAATCAGTAAGAATAAAATCAGTACACATGCAACATAAACTAAAAACATATTTCAATAATGTAGCAATTAATAATGCAGAATTATGGTGGTTTAGTTGTGACCAGCTGGCATAACAGTTAAGATCTTTACCTCTCATGCACAAGTTACAGGGTTGGATCCTGACTTCTGACCAAAATCTGTATGAAGTTTGTATGTTCTCCTTGTGTCTCTGTGGGGTTCTTACTACCTCTGAAAAACATGCTGTTTTTCCATCTCAAACTCATCCAAGAACGGTGCTGCAGTCAGCAGTACAGACTCTAGATGGTGCCCTATTGGGGGAAAAGTTGTATAGACAAACCACTTTGGGGGTCTATTGTGGAGCACAGTATAATCAAGGTAGGAGAACATGGATCACAGACTGCTCACCGTGGCAGGACTAGCCATTCAATGGCATAAAATATGGCTCTAGGTGATTCAGTATCTCAAGGTGCAGGGTTTGAGTCTCACAAGGGATAATTGGCTAGGCTTAAAATGGCTCACAAGGGCAGTTAGCTTAGTACTAATCTATGAACCTATGAACCTATGAATAATGTCGCCAAATGGGTGATAAGTGGGTTGAGCACTCAACCTACTCCAGCCTGTGCAAGGGACCCATGTTAATGGTGGCAGAGGTGTGTGTAATCGTACTGGCCAGTGTGTGCCCACCATAAAGCCCAGCAGTCCTGGGTTATTACTATAGCATTCAGTAAGGTACTTGTTGGACTGTGTTGAGTTGCTAATTTTGGGTTACCTGGGATAGCTTTGTTGAATGAAAGCCAAATGTAAAACCAATAATTTGCCAAACATGAGCTAAGAATTGCTAAACTCTGTCAGTTCACTGACAGGATGCAGCTTGGAAGTGGATGTCATGATGCTAAGGAGGAGGCTGGACATAAAGTGCATAAGGAAAGCCGGTGGGAGAATGCAGAAGTCCAGGAAGGCAAGAAAAGAATGCTGTGCAGGAAAAAGTGGGAGCTATAAAAGACAGACCAAGTTAGGAAGGAATACTGGTTGGCTAACAAAGAAGCTAAGACAGGAGTTGCAGTAGCAAAGAGTAAGGCATCAGAGGAACTCTGCCAGCTTCTGGAAAGTGACTCAGCAGATGGCACAAAGACACTTTATTAGGTTGCAAGATAAAGACAGAAAAATAAAGAAGATAGCCAGACATTCTTCATAAGGTATGCCGGCAACAACTTGCTGACCAGTCCACAGGACATCAAAGGCATATGGAAGGAGTACCTCCAGCAGCTTCTGAATGAAGAAAACCCCACAGAAGCTATACTGCACCAAACACTGCCTAAAATGAAATAAGAGGAGGAGTCCACCACAGAAGGAGTAAGACCAGTGCTAAGGAAAATGATGTTAAGGAACCCAGTAGGCTCAGATGAGGTCACAGCATATATGGTAAAGATGTTGGGTTTAGATAGGGGAGAAATGGCTCCTGAGGGTACTCATAACAGTGTGGAGAGAAAGGTGTATCCCAGATGACATGAGAATAAGCATATTAGTGTCAGTGTTCAAGATCAAAGGAGACATTCACAATTGTGGGCATTACAGAAGTATCAAACTCCTGTCACACTGCATGAAAGTTCTGGCCAGGTTGATTCACAAATGAATATGCAGAGTAGTAGAAAGTAAGATGGGAGATGAGCAGTTCAGATTCAGATCAGGGTGCAATACAACTGACCCAGTGTTTGCAGTGCGACAGATAACTGTGAAGAAGCTAGAGATGAGGAAACAGTCCAACTGGGCATTCCTAGATGTGGAGAAATCATATGTCATCCCAAGAAAGCTGATTTGAGTAGTCCTGCTGTGGTTCAAAATCACAAAATCATTGGTAAAATTAGTGCAAGCTATGTACAAGGACCCAGTGACAAGTACGAATAGTGTTTGATCTCATAGAGGGGTTCCCAGTGGCTGTGGAGGCACATCAGATTTCAGCTCTGAGCCCACTCCTGTTCCTACTAGTGATGAACTACATTAGCAAACAGGTTAGTGGGGACAGCTCAACCATGTTGCTGTATGTAGATGACATGCCATTACAGGCAAACTCTGAACAAGAACTTCAGCAAAGGATAGGGGAATGGAAAGAAAAACTGTGGTCACATGGAATGAAACTCAGCACAGATAAGACAGTTGTAATGGCAGCAAATGGAGAAATCAGAAGAAGCTGAGAAATGAGATAAAAGGGGAGATAGTAGAACAGGTTAGCAGCTTCAAGTATTTGGGAGGGGTGGCTGAAGAGAAGAGCGGGTCTGAATTAAGAGGTCAAGGCTAGAATCAGAGGGACTGCAGCCAACTGGCACAAAGTGTCAGGGTAAGTTATGACAGAAGAATGCCAAAGAAGCTGAAATGTAAGGTATACAAAACAGTGGTGTGACTTGTTCTACTGTATGGTACAGAAACCTGGGCAGTAAAGGCAGAATAGCTGAGGAAGCTAGAGGTAATGGAGATGAAGTGCTTGAAACTGGTGGTTAAGAGGCACGCTGTTGGACAGAAGAAGACATGAAGACATCAGAGCAGAAGCTAAAGTAGCTCCAACTGAAGAAAAGGTCAAAGACAACAGATTGTCTTGGTTCAGAAATGTGCAGAAAAGCAGAAGACAATCAGGTGAAGAAGATTTGGGACAGACAGGAAGAAGGCAAGAGGAATCAGGGGTGCCCAGCAAAAAAGGTGGATAGATTTAGTGAAAGAAGACTTGCAACAGTCAGGCATGAATATTGAACAAGGTAGGAGAATGGCATTCAATAGAAAGAGATAGCAGCAATTAACACTCAAGTAGAAAATGAAAAAAGGGTGTTGATGATGTTGTCAGTATAGCATTTCAGGAGCATATATATGTTTGATGCATGCTTAACCTGACCATAAATTAAGCACAACCGATGATGATTATTAAATGAACAAAACTTGTGCTATTGCATCAGAGCTGCTCTCTGTTAAACCTTGAATGATTGCCACTGTTTATGATGTATTCATGCTGTTAAATTTGACTTATAATGTGAATGTCATAATAGCAATGTATGACCTATGAACATTATGTTTCTTCATGGAGACCTTTATCATAAGTTCACAGATTCGTAGATGGCCACTAGGCCATCGTCCCAAGAACCATTTTACATCAAGCCAAGCTTATCTCAAATTTACTAAAATACTACTGATCTTCCAATACCCAAAGGAAGTTTACAGTTACAATATAGGTTTATACATATCAAGCATTTCTCTGTGGGGTATGATAAATATCATAATGGTAACCATTGCTGAAACAAAAGTCAGACAAAGAGGTAGTAAACAGTGACAGTTTTTGAAACATTAGTATAAACAGACAATGCGATGTTGATTGTGAAGTTGCAGTATCAGAATTATGTAGACAATTACTTTGATAGGCAGTGATTATTTTAGTTATATGTATTTTAGACAGGATACACACAGAATCTGAACAAAAATTACCACAGACAGCTGATAGATCAAGCTCAGAAAGTTGAAACACAGAACACCAAATGCATTTTAGAAGTACTAAAAATGCTGACAGCTTTTAGTGCAAGATCAAGAAACAGCAGGGAATGGGTTTTTGCCCTTTCCCCACTATGGTGCAATCTCAGAGTTAGTATATATAAGTAGCAGGGAGTATGGAAGTGCAGAGGGCCTTGTCCCCCCTGCATAGTCCTTATTTGTAGGTCATTCAGCATTCTGTGCTTTGACCTTATGTGGTTGATATTTGACTTGTCAGTGTTTTTTTTTTTTGTTCTAGATTCTGACTGTGTCTAAATTCCATTTTAGTACGTGCAGCAGTAGATGAGACAGTGGCAGAACAAAGTAATACTGGAGTATTAAGGGAATCAGATTGAAGAGCAGGAGAAAATACTAAGGATATGGCAACTGTTATCCTGAAAAAAAATCCAGTCCAGTCTGAGAGTCTGTCAAACACTTTGGCTTCAGGCCAGTTATTTTACTTTAAGAAGGTTTGTGATCTGCACTCTTGTGGGAGGAGAGGGTAAATTCTGCCCTTCTGAGCTGGCAATTTCTGGTTTAAGGCTTATTGTGCCTGCTTATTTGAACTGTTTCTTTCTGAAATTGGTGCACCTTGTTTGCTGTAGCATAGACTAGATTCAGACCTGCTGAATCTAGCTTTGTTTGTATAACCTGAGCACTAATCCAGACCATCGTTTTTTGGAGAAGGTTCCCCTGCACCCTAGTGGCAGGAGTGTGCAGTTAGAACTTGTCTGATTGAAGACTGCTGAAACGGGGCTCAGTTTTTAGCTTTTTTATTGGTTAATTGCTTAATTTGTTTAAATCAGTTTGCTCTTTTGCTACTGTTATATTTAAAAAAAAAAGTTCTAGCATGTTTTCCTACCTTTCCTGTTACTAGAGTAGTCCAGATACAGATTTGCTGTATTCAGGACTGTATTGTAGTTTCTGAGTTCCCCAGACCTTTCTGTGATAGAGGGAAGCCTCTCAGTTTATCAGTGGGAGTGGTAAGCACTAGGTAACCTATCTACCACAAGAGGAGTGGTTTCTAGCTCCCTTTCAACTTTCTGCTTTAAAAGCCTGTGTTTGCATGGGTTTGCACGCTGTGCAGCGCCACTAAGCTAGGGTAAACTGTTACCAGTGCCAGAAAGTCTGGTCTTGAATTTTCCCTTAGATCTTGCTAGTTCTATTCTCTCTTGCATTTAAATAGCATATTCACCTAGCACTTCATCTGGTTTCTTGTAGCAATTATTGTAGCACACATAAGTGCTAACAGCACTGAACGTTCTATAAGGAAACAGCTCCAGTACTTATTAATAATGACCATCCCTCTTGGCATGTCTAAAGGTCAGTTCCCTGTGCTTTCTCCTATTAACTTGATGAACTTGGGCATTCTGAGGCAGTGTAGCAACTGCCTCATGTACACAGACAACCCTCTCTTCTTACCTTCCAACACTCAGACTTGTGAGAGATGCACTTATATATATCCAAACTGGAAGACATGCACTCTCCAGCCAAGACCAGAATAGCTGGTCAAGAGGGGAGGGTCATCACCTGTACTACAACACATGGAACACATAGCCCTCCAGAACACCCACCATCACAGCTCTCACATAAAAACACAAACCACACACCCACCTTCACGGAGGCTCTCAATAGAAATCTACCCAAACAGCAGAGACCTCCAAATCAGAAACACACTTCACCACCACAGCAAAGCACAAAGCACAAGACACATAGCTGACCTACACAGCGTACCCCTCAACCTAAGCCCCTAAGGCAAAACAGCTTGCCCAATACACTAATCATAGGTGACTCGATAGTGAGGCACACTGATGTCCCACTCACTAGATTAAATAAGGAGAAGGTAACAGTCATCTGTCTGTTGGGTGCCAGGATCCGACACATAACACACACAGTCAGGTCACTCCACAACAAGTACAAGTATGACTCTGTCATTGTCTATGTGGGTGTGAATTACCTGAGGCATACCTCCCTGGACTACATGAAAAGAGACATGGAGGAGCTCTTGGATTATGTGGCCCAGGCAGGTAGGACCCTTGCCCTGAGCAGCATCCTACCGTCACCCAGAATGATACCGCAGTACAAGCAGAAAATGACTGACTTCAACAATTGGCTAAGTTTCTGGTGTCATTCTAAGGGGATCCAGTATCTGTCTGCTTGGGAATACATGATTGACAGACCTCAATACTGTCACCCGTAGGTTTCTGGATACTGTCTAGGGCTCTTGCCACCCCTATAGTGCCTTTTTTAGGCAGTGTTCCAAAGACCAAATTACCACCGTAACAGCTATAAATAAATGCAATCTGAGGGTCATGCAGCTCAACGCTAGAAGTCTAAATCTCAAGATGCACTCACTCAAAGCACTCCTCAAAATGGAGAACATCGACATTTGTGCTGTAACGGAGACCTGGTTTAAAGCAGCAGAAAGCACCCCTGCACTACCAGGCTACAACTCATTCTACACCTTTTGGCCCCAGAAAATTAACCAAAGCTCCAAAGGCAATGGCATCTCCATATTCATAAAGATATGCACACCTTCAGACTAGTAGTCCAGCATAATGCATTTGAGATACTTCAGGTACAACTAACAGTGGGTAAGATGGCGATTCAGGTCGTAGCCTGCTATAGGTCCCCAACCATGTCCCAAGACTCTCATTCCATGCTCCTAAGCACCCTGGAAACTATTAGGGTCCAACCCAACACTCTCATACTGGGTGACTTCAACTACCCCTCCATCAACTGGGAAAGCTACTCATGCACCAATGCACTTGCCCAACGCTTCCTGAAATTCATTAATTCAAATGTGCTGGACAAGGTCATTCTTACCCCCACTAGAGCAAGCAACATCCTTGACCTGATTATTACTAACATGGGCAACCATTGCTCAAAACCAATAGTCAATTCCTCCAAGGTTAGATCCAACCACAAACTAATTACTAGGGAAATCCACATCTCACCCACACCAACAGCAAAGGTAACCACCATGAAAAACTTCTCCAAAGCTGACTTTGGATGCCTAAAAATAGAGGTGGCTAACGTCACGGCACCCATGCAAATGAAAAAATAGGTGGATTACCACCAAATCATACACCAATGCACTGTACGAACAAGTACATAAATATATGGAACTAGCCATACCCAACAGAACCAAGATGCTTCCTCCAAAAAAAGAAAGCCAATCTGATGGTTCCCTGTCCACTAACAAACTCTACAACAAAAGGAAGAAACTGTTGCAGAAAAAGGTGAAGTCCCAAGACTGGAAAAACTCCTTTATTAGCCTCAATAAAAAGTTGAGATCCCCCATCAAAACCTCTAAAGCTAGCTATGAAAGCAGAATTGCAGCAGATACTAAAAACAACCACAAAGCCTTCTACAGTTATATCAAGAATCTCCACAGCAATACCCAGATTTTCTCTGAGTTACTGCACAATGGTACCTCCTATACTGAGCCAACAGATATTGCCAACATACTGGCTGACAGATTCAGTGCCAACTTTACCCCTCTCCCCCCCAAAGGACGAATCACAATACTAGACGAATGCCAGGCACCCAGCATTACTGCAGCACAGGTTAAAGCTGCATTGTCCAAGGCCAAGAATACAATTTCCATGGGACCCGACAATATCCCTGGCTATGTTCTACATGATCTAGAAAGTGAACTGGCACCACATCTGTGTGTCCTGTTCAATCACAGCTTCACCTCAGACTTTGTCCCTACATAATGGGGCACTGCTACAGTCATCCCTCTCCATAAAGGGGGAGTGACTACAGACCCTGGGAATTATCGCCCCATTAGCCTGATGATTCTGATATGTAAGGCTATGGAGCACATCATCATGGACCTAATTAGCAAGGATATAGGGAATCAACAAAATCTTAATCCCACGCAATTTATTTTTGTGAAGAGTAGATCATGCCTGCTCAACCTGGTTGACTTCTTTGTCAGTCACCAGAGCTGTGTCTGAAGATAAGGCAGTTCATACAGCCTACCTCAATCTGGCCAAGGCCTTTGGTACCATTCCCCACTCAGGAATTATTGACAGACTCACCAAACTAGGCAGCAACCCCTTTATCTCTAGGTGGGTTGCAAATTGGCTCACAAATAGAACCAACAGTGTGAAAGTAGCAGACTCCAAGTCAGACTGCTGACCAGTCACAAGTGGAGTCCCACAGGGATCAGTCCTGGGTCCTCTCCTGTTTGGCATCTACTTTTCAGAAGTCTAGGCCAACATGTAGGGACTCTGGCTGACCAAGTTCGCTGACGATTGCAAGCTAGGAGCCATTATTAACTCCCCAAGTGATGCTGACATCCTACAGAAAGGCCTCACTGAGACCAATGACTGGTGTCGAAACCATGGCCTTAAGCTTAATGCCAAAAAATGTGTCAGTTCCCACTAATTACAACATTGATGGTAGCCCACTGAACACTGAAGGCATTATAAGAGATCTGGGGACACAGGCTGACAGCAACCTCTCCTTCGACCACCACATTGCCACTGTAGTCAGAAAGTCCTTCTATGTGGTGCATCTCATTACAAAAGGTTTCTCATCCAGGAAGAAAGAAGTCATCATCTCTCTCTACTCTTCCCTCATTGGACCAGTCATCGAGTAGAATGCCCCATTTGGCTACCTCACTAAACACCTGCAACAGCTGGAAAGGCCACAAAAGTGCCTCATGAAGAGGATCTTAGGCCTTAAACACATGCCCTACATGGACAGACTCAAAAAAACTCCAGCTTTTCTCTGTCTCATATCATCTATTAAGAGGTGATCTCTGCTTGACTTACAAAGCCATGTCTAACCCAGCCCTGTTAGAAATGTTACACCTAACGAAATCCCAATCCTTCCACACCACACACTCCAGGGACCTCAACCTCATTACCACAATCAACAGAACATGCTGGAAGGACAGGTTCATAACCCAAAGACTGCCCATGCTCTGGAATAATCTTCCCATACATGCCAAGCAGAGCACCTCACTGGCCCTTTTCAAGAGAAATCTTGATGAGTGGATGGGAAATAGAAAGGTCACCCCGGGGATCACTACAGTGGCTCTGTTTGATAGAGGCACTGGGAACTAATGGCGGCAAGATGCTAGGGCACTTCTATGGGCTAGGCTTGTAAAGGCTCCAGGGCGGTCTAGTACATACCGATGAACCTAAATAAGGTTATCACCTCTAAAAATGTAGATGACTGGTAGATGACTGAAGGTGCGAGTACTCTGTTACTTGTTGAGTCACACAATAAATAGCCTTGTCCACTGACATACAAGAAATGGAAAAGATCATTCCTTGAAAACTAGTGACATGGATGCTTGTATTCTCCCCTTTCCAGAAACAGGAACTGTTAATCTCTCACCGTCCTAGTACTATCTGTTGTATGCCAGTGTATGAGTGTATGTGTGCATGCATGTATGTATACATCCACTCCCACAGATATATGGGTGAAAGTGGGAACATGCGTGCACATTATATTTGGGTCCTATGGGGTTGGATTGGTCAGGGATATACATGGTCAACAGTTGTGAAATAAAGGATAATCCATGGGGAATGGAAATATGCACCTCCCTGGAAATGTACGATTTCAAAGTTAGTAGAAATAAAATAAATAAGTATATATTTTGCAGGGGGTGTGGGGGGTGCATGGGGGCTTGCCCCCCCCCCCCGCAAAAATACTGTTTTTATGAATGCATGTTCTGAGCAGAAGCTTTGGAGCATGCACAGAAGCTGTCTATGTTTTGCAATTTGAAATTACTGTGTTGACATTAAGCATGTCTGTGTTTAGGTAAACATCTGTTTTGTGATCAAAACAGATGATGGATAAGTACACGAGATTGACAATCCCTGGAGTTGGGATGTATGCCCCTTCCCCAGAGATTGTTGTATCTTAAGAGTTAGTATATATAATTAGCAGGGGGTGTAGGAGTTCAGGGGATACTATTGTAATGCCTGCATGCTCCAAGGTTAGCCTAGCTGCATATGCATTGGGTGCCAACATCACAATTGTCAGTTTTAACATACTGATGCTTATGACATTGACATTTGACAGTTTGTGTATTCCAGTACACCTATTAGCTATCTATCTATCTATCTATCTATCTATCTATCTATCTATCTATCTATATATGTGTTAATGTGTGCATCAGTGAAAAGAGGGAGATAAGGGTAAGATAAAGAGATAGATTTATATAGACACACACACACACACACACACACACACACACACACACACATAAAAATAATAGCTACTATAACTCACCAAAATGCAGGATCATCAATGGCATGAGACTTTGGTTGTAGCACTTACACTAATTTTTCCTGGATGAACTGAGTAACTACATGCTGTCAGCCTTAGCAAAAAAAGTGCCATTGCAGTTAACTGCTGTAATATTCAAAGAAAAGTATATGGGGGTATACATAGAATGCGTTTGCCTCAACTTAATGAAGCTAATTAGTGTAACCTGTATTGCAGTAAACATTTGGGAAAGGAATTTAAGCTACAAACAGTTTGCCACAATGCAAGAAATTCAGTAGGATCGAATCAGTATTAAAGAAGTAGTTACTGTGTGATTTTAAAGGAGAACATACATCATCAGCTAATGGGAAAATGCCTCCTTTTAGGACAGTGATTAAATTCAGTTTCAAAGTTACCTCAAATTTTTTGAAATATGATGCAGAATGATTTATTTTCCTAGAATATTAGGTTATTTACCCCCCAACAGGTTTTATAGCAATACAACTGTCCAAAGAAATGCTGTCCTGTGAAGTGAGTGAAAATCTACATGGTTATAAAAGTACATCTTTTGTAATATTTGTTTACTTTCCCAGTAAACAAATTTTAAATAAATAAAAATAAAAAACATCTACATGAGTACACACTAATGCAGATCATATGAAAAATAATTCCTAGAGGAGGAAAAAGGAATGTAGCAACAAACATGAAAAAAATGCTATTCTCTAAACCTGAATAATTATTTTACAAAAACAAGTACATAGCAAACTAGATCTTATTTCACTGCTGCAGAGACTGTAGGTCAAAATGTGACTGGATAGCATCACTGGCTGACTGAAACCCAGGCATTCAACTAATCCAATAGTCCATGGGTGGGGAAAGGAAAATACAAAAAAAAATGTCAAATGTAAGCTCTTAGCACTTCTTATAACACACCACCCACAATGAAGGTTGTATAATCTGGCCTACAACATGCTAACAAGACTCTGAAAACCCTGCATCTGGGTGAACATGCGGCTTTCACTAACATGTAAACAAACTTCCCAACCAAAAATCTAAGCAAGTGCCCCTTTAATCTCACTGTTCCAGGACTCACACTTACAACATTATTATTACTCAAACATCTGGTACATCAGCAGTGGTGAGGCTAATGCTGAATAGGGAGCTGGACAAAGCTATGTTTAGCACTTGAGCATTTTTAAAGCATTTATTTAATTTTGTGGTAAAATAGTAATTTCTCTATTTTTTGACTTTTCTAGTTTTGTGTACCTCCAAATCACCTTGCAGAAGGGAGAATTAGCCAAGGACATGGTTGGTAGTTGTTTTTGTTTAATCTGCATGAGGGCTATTTTCACTGGGCTTTTACATTAAGAAATTCCAGGATCATCCGTCTTGAGGTTGAAGGTATTTACCTGGTCTCTCTGAGTTGGGATGCACTTCAGGAAGCTCAACATGTGTTTACTGGCTAGAGGGCAGTCAGTTTTCAAACTTTTTTCTCTACTATAAATCAAGCAGCTGTGTAAGGCTCTTTGTTCACTTACAGAGAACTCTGCAATACAGTTCAAGTGTTTCAACTACATCCAGAATCATTCAAGCTAAGATAAGAATATTTTCTTGATTTACTGCACATGCATTTGCTTTATACAATGATCGCTGTTGTGTTTGAGCATTTTTAAAAGTATTTGCTTAATTTTGTGACAAAAATAGTAATTTCTCTGTTTGTTGGATTTTCCAGTTCTGTGTGCTTCCAAATCACCTTGCAGAAGGGCAAATTAGCTGGGGACTTAGTTGTTTTGTATTTCTTGTTTAATCTGTACTTGAGAGATGTTTTTGCTGTGCTTTTACATTAAGAAATTACAGGATCATCCTTCTTGAGGCAGAGGATGTTTACCTGGTCTCTCTAAATTGGGAAGCACTACAGTAAGCTCAAAGTGTGGTTGTTTATTGGCTAGAGGACATATCAGTTTTCAGACTTTTTTTTCTGTACTATAAATCAGGCAAGTGTATGCGGCTGTTTGTTCATTTTCAGAGAACTCTGTAATATTTTTCAAGTGTTTTAACTGCATTCAGAGCCATCCAAGCTAAAAATATTTTCTTGATTTTTTACTTGTACTTGCATTATACACTGATAATTACTATGTTTGAACTTCTTAAAGTAAGTTTTCCTATTTTATCTCTAAAATTTGCAACACCTGGTCCAAAACCACCAATTAATTGTGAACCCACATTCTTCCTCTCCATAGCCTGTCTTCGATTAGTGCTTCTATTGTTTTGCTCCTAGTGAGAGAAGGAGCATAGGGACATTATTTCATGGAGACTGCTGATCACTAGAAAGACTGATAATTGCTTTATGGTTTCCAGCTTGGCATTTGTGCTTACATTTTGCTCCTGGTAGAAGAGTGTATTGATTCTTGACTGTCTCTGACTAGGCAATGAATGTCTGTGTGGGACCTTACTGATTGGTCTAGTTGCTATTCAAAGCATCTACTTGGAAAAGGCTACAACAAGCCTACACACCCCTACATCATCTAGGACAAGACTGCTGATTGCCAAAGAGCCTGTGGCCTGCTTCTCATCTTGGGATTGGTGCTACTATTTTGGTTCTGGTGAGTGAGGAAGCAAAGGGTCATTGTTTCTCAGCAGTGTTAAACTGTCATGAGACAGTAGCTATTTAGTAGTCAATTAAGTGAATCCCTACAATTCATCATTCTTGACATAGCTCATTCTTTCTTTTCAGTAAGTAGTACTTGATTAGCTGTTTTCTAATCTAACTTCAAAATATCTCCCTAAATACCTCATCTATAAATCATCAGTGTCTACTCTCAAGTATTTGGTAGTGCCCTGTATAGATTCAGGCACCTTAATTAGACATTTTTTGCTGCAAAAGTACTCTTGAAATTTCACCAGTACCTAGCTGCACACAGGGCAACTAGTTTGCAGTGGCAAGCACTGCCCGCAGAGTTGTAAACCAGAAACTTCAGACATGATTGCATATTCTCACTGCAACTGTCTAATCAATAAAAAGGGCCTATTACCATGGATATGAAGTTTCCCACTATCACCGTAACCAGCTTGGTAGTTATGGGCATCCTGAGGCAATGTATAAACTGCTTCATGTTTACTGACAACCAGCTAATTCTCAAACAAACTGATAAAGTATGAGAGAACATGTATTTACACAACTTTACTGGAGGCAAAGTTCTCACATAAAAACACTTCCAATGTCAATCAGATTGCCAGTAGTAGACACACTGCACCCATCACACACAGTACAAAGCAGACACATAGACCAACATATGCTGAGGAACTTAAATATAACCTTCCTAAATCCCAAAGACCATTAGATGAAGTGTACATAACAAATGCCTTCTAAAGCCCTGAATGCACTCTTTCAAAACAACACCCACCTCAACACATACAGCCACATCTCATGGAGCCTGTACTTCTACATCCATAAGGCAAGCCCCTATACAATCTAACATTCTGGTCATTGGAGACTTCATTGTGAGACACACTGATGTCCCCCTGACCAGGCTGAGTAAGGAGAATGTCACAGTCAGTTACTTATCAGGGGCCAGGATACACCACATTAGGCACTCACTCAGACCATTGTACCACAAGTACCAGTATGACTCAGTCATAGACCATGTGAGTGTAAATGACCTGAGATGTACCTCCCTAGGCTATATGAAGAGAAACATCATGACGTTCTTGGAATATGTGTCTCAGGCTGGTATGAGCCTAGCATTGAGCAGTATTTTACCTTCTCTAAGGGTGATGCCACAATATGAACAGAAGATGACTGACTTTAATAATTAGCTTGGTTTTTGGGTCATTCTAAGGGGTACAATGTTTGTCAGCATGGAAGGAGATAGTCAACAGACCATACTATTTTCCCAGGGATGGTCTGCACCTCTCACCTCCAGGCTTTTGAATATTAACTAAAACATTGTCCTCCCCCATAGCTCCTTTTTTAGGCAATGCTGAATTAAAAGTACTTCCAACATTGCAAATCAAAACCAAGAAAATCTAAGGATGTTACTGCTCTATCCTAAGAGTCTAAACAAGAAGCTCCATTCTCAACAAGCTTTGGCTCACCCAAAAGAATGCTGACATATGTGCAGTCACTGAGATATGGTTGAAAGCCACAGAGAGAACACTGGCAGTGCAGGCTATAATGCTTTCCACACATTTATACCCGTGTCTACCCAGACAGAGACTAAAGATGGAGGTGTCCTGATTTACATAAAAAATAAATATACCTCCAAACTGGTCAAACAGGATGATGCACTTGAGCTTCTCCATGTTCAAATCATTATAGACAAAATCCCATGCCACTTCTTGCAAGCTATGGGTTCCCCATCTATGACCCAGGAAATCCAAAACATATATGTAAGCTTACTGGAAACCCTCACCATTCAACCTGATATCATATTCAAGGGTGACTTTAATTACTTAACTATTAACTGGGAATCATAAATGACACCAATCATGCAAGCAGAGAAGTTCCTTTATTTGTAAATACAAACTCACTGGAGCAGATTGTAAATACACTGAAGAGGGGAGCAAACATACTGGATCTGGTCCTCACTAATATGTAAAAACCCTGCACACCCCCTTGTATAATCAGGAGCGGCCTTAGGTCATCTGGTGCCCTAGGCAAAAGGGCTCCACGGCGCTCCCCACCATAACACCAGGTGCCCCCATCCTGGTCTACCTGCATTAAATAAATACTGGAAAAGCATCCCTGCTAGAGCGGTGCCCTAGGCAGCCACCTAGTTGGCCTATGCCTAAGGCCGGCTATGAGTATAATGTCCTCTCTGGTAAGGTCAGACCACAAAACACTCTCCTTCAGTGTAAAAATAAAACCTGGAACCCCAGTTAACCCTGGAATATTTAGGAGCTACTCTAAGACTAACTTCTTACTATTTAGTGATAACCTGGCAAAATTTCAGCCCCCATAAACCCTGAGAACAATGCTTGCTATACAAAACTATTCACAGAAACCATATACAAGCATGCCAATAGCTGCATAGAGGCAGTTTCACCCACCAGGAATAAGTACAAAACTAATTCAGAAAACAACCCACCCTGTTAGATTTACAACATCAATAGACTGCATAACAGAAGGAAGAAAATTATGGCAAAAATTAGGAGGTGTAAGACCCAGCAGGATAAACACTCTTATTAAACTAAACAAACAACTCAGAGGACAAATAAAGTCCACCAATGCAAAATCTGAGGTACATTTGGCCTCCCTGGACAAGGACAACTACAAGGCATTCTTTAGGTAAGTCTGCAACATCGAAGGCAATACACAGTTGTGTACAGAGCTCATTGTTAATGGAGCCACCTATACTGAGCCAGAAGATATAGCAAACCTACTGGCAGACAAATTCAGCTCTAACTTTACCCCCCTCTCTCTCTTCCTCAAACTCCTCTCAGGTAATACCATCAAATATAACTTTCCCTACTATCACTAGGGAACAGGTCATTAATGTTCTGTCTAAAGCCAAGAACACGGCATTGATGGGCTCAGACAATGTCCCAGGATGCCTTCTAAATAGCATGAAACATGACCTATAAGGCCATATATTATCACTAATTAACCATAGCCCCTAAACAGATTTCATAGCTTCCAAACAGACTTCATGCCTCATGAATGAAACAGCAACAGTCATCCCTCTTCACAAAGATGGGCCATCTACAGACCCATAAGTCTCACTAGTCTTATATGCAAAACCATGGAAAGAATTATCATGGAAATGATCAATAATGACATAGAAAACATCAAGACACTGGACCCAACTCAAATTGGCTTCATCAAGGGCAGGTCAATCCTACTCAGCCTTGTGGATGTCTTTGAGAAGGTCACACCAAAATAATGGATAAGGGAAAAATGGTTCACAATGCCTACTTTGACGTTCAAGGCATTTGGCACAATGCCCTACTTTGGCATTGTTGATAAACTTAAGAGGTTAGGTATAAAACCTTATGTCACCTAGTGGATAGCCATTTGACTCACAAACAGGACCCAGGAAGTTAGAATTGGGGAGTCCACTTCTTCAAAGTGGCCATTCACAAGCAGAATCCCTCAGGGATAAGTCTTGGGACCGCTCCTTTTTGGCATTTACTTCTCTGAAGTCAAGGCGAATGTCAAGGGCCTCTGGATAACCAAATTTACAGATGATTGCAAATTAGGCGCCTGTCACAGAATCCCCCACCAACACCAATGTTCTTGAGGAAGGGCTTACACAGACAAATAACTTGTGTCAGAGCCATGGACTAAAACTAAATGCCAGAAAAATGCATAATGGTATCCTCTGGGAAGTCATACATCCCAGCAAGTATCATATTGACAACACACCCCTAAGAGTCAACACAGTAGTCAGGGTCTTCGGGAAACATGCAAACAACAGTCTGGCCTTTAACCATCACATGTCTATGGTAGTGAGGAAATAATTCTATGCTGTGCAACTTATAAACAAAGGTATGGCATCTAGGTCCAAGGAGGTCATTGTTCTGGTAACTATTTGAAATGCTGGGACCCACTAGAGCATTGCTCTTCTCCTGTGTTTTCAGTCTTGTTTTTTGTCTTGTAAGCATTTGACATTTTGAATGCTGACATTTCAGTAAGGAGCTCACTGTTCCACCATATCCAGCATTCGTCAGACCTATCATTGAGTAAAGTGCCCGCCTTATTATGTATGTAACCAGAGACATCCAACAATTGGAATGTCAACAGAGATTCCTCAGTAAAAGAATACAAGGCATAATAACATGTCCTATGCAAATCACCTCAAAGCCCTGTCTTCTGTCTCCTACAGGCTGTTCTGTCTTCTGTCTCCTACAGGCTGTTGAGAAGAGATCTATGTCTGGTTTAGAAGGCATTGTTTGGTCTTAACCTGATGAACCTCCTGCATATCCACAAAACAAACAGCACCAGAATTAACTACTCTAAAGATTTAAACCTTGCATGTGATATAAACAGGATCTACTGGAGAGACAGGTATGTATCCCAGACACTACCCCTTTCCTGGAACAGACTCCCATCCATGTGAAGCAGAGTTCCTCCCTAATCCAATTCAAGTGTAACTCAGACAATTGGATAGGAACATGAAATCCAATCTGTTTTGCCAGCTATGTCTCTAATGCACACAAGCAGCCTGAAAATGTTTCATCTCTCAAGCCCCTGCTTACAGTTATCAAAGGTACCAGAACTTGTCAGAGATTTGGATGCATGGCTAGGCTTAAAAAGGCCCTTTTGTTCATTAACCTTTTAAACAGTTATGAACTTACATAACAAAGCAAGGTATTTTGTCGGGGCCTATGGAATTGATAATTTTAGTTTCAGCTAGTACCAACAGGACCTGATCTAGAGTGATTTTTGAGGGAGTTATATTTGGGAGTGGAATAGTGGAGAGACAGGATTGAGTGGGTGGAGTGAAATTCAAGCTGAACTTGACAGGTAAGACATTATTTATGGATTCCAAGTCAGAATAAGTTTTACCATTAGATAATAGTTGCTGCAGCATTGGATGTTACTTCTTGCATCCTAATGTAATTTTAAAAAGGCCTTATGGTTTTATTTGGAAGAGATGTCAACTTTAAATTCATAAGCAGTCTTGCTTTCTCGAATGGTGCATTTGAAATTCTTGATGAGCAAGTTTAGTTTAGTTTTGTAAAGGGAAGGAGCTGGAGATTGTAGTAAAAATGAATAAAGTATGGCACTCTGGTGGCATAGAAGGATAAAGTCCTGACTATGATCCAATCAACCCTGGTTTGATTACTGACAGAGTAGCAGGAAGGATTGGAGGCATGTTCATCCTGGGAGGGAGGATGGTTTCATGGGTCTAATGGGTATTTAAATGAGAACTTGCCTGAATTTCTGCAAAGGTAGAGCAATGTGTCACATGTTCTCATTGCATGCCTGCCCTCACAAAGTGACAATGCAGCTGGAGAAATCAAAGAAACCAGGGAAGGCCTTAAATGACCCCTTCAGCAGATGATGGACAGTACCCCTTGAAATTCTTTAATTTCCATGTTGGCCCTTGTGTGAAGTGGAACGACTAGTAGACCCGATGATGGATGTGGGACACTGGGGATGGCTGTCAATATGAAGCAGGAGAGCAAAAAAGCATCCCCAAAAAATTAATAAAGCAGGTTGTAGAACTGAATAAAGAATGCATTGTCTAAACAGTACATAACCTGACCGCAGATATAGTTAAATACAGCAGTTTACCTCAGACTACTATACATATGGCTTGAGCAATGATAAGTTAATATAATATTATTAGATTCCATGAAGCAAACTTATGTTTAACAATTCACAATTGAAACGTGCATCTTTTATAGGGGAGACGCAAGAGCTATGATACAGTGACAATGACAACAAATGTACTTTGTAAGCAATTCTGCATGTCCATTACCTGTGCAAAGAACAAAAATTCTAAATTAAGTTGACCTGTAGCAATTTAGCTAAAGTGTTAATGGAAATGATTTTGATAATTTGGAGCATGGAACAAGATATTACAATTCTCATTAACTCATATGATAGGCAGTCAGATGACAGATATATATATATATATATATATATATATATATATATATATATAGTTATACATATAGTTTTATATATATATATATATATATATATATATATATATATATGTATATATACATACATATCACACACACACAAACACACACACACACACACACACACACACATATATATATATATATATATATATATTTATATATATATATATATATATATATATATATAGATATGTATATATATGTATGTATATGTATATGTATATATTAACAGATGGGCAGATATAGGTATACATTTGTCAGTTTTCTTCCCTGTTTATATCTCCACTCTTCTGCCTTTTCTCTCTCTTGGACTGCTCCAGAAAGTACCCAGTTACCATTTTCAACAAATAAAAACAATCTGGGACAATCAGAAATGAACACTAGAGACTTAACATTTTTTTGTCTCTTAAAGTGTGCAGTCTTTCAACAGTCCAGCACATCATATGATGCATTTGTTTCCTCAGTACTCTACATTTCTGTGTATTTTCACTTTCACTCAGTAATTGCAAAGTGGTAAATGCTGTATTAGACATTGCCTCTGAGGTTAAGCTTGCTTCGTGCTTAGCTGATGAAATAGTTTTGCTCTGTTTTTCCATGGTTTCATGTGTTAAGCTGAATTAAAGTCAGGTTTATCAAGAGATGAGGGAATGCAAACCTGTCCGACAGCTATTCAACAAAAGTTTTCTCACCAGCAGAAAGGTGATGTATAAGTAATTAAGTAATAAGGGTAGGGAAATATCAACGATGCCCCAAGGTCTTGCCTAGGGCACATTTAAAATGCTGTTCCACTCTCTGAAAATCACTGCAAAATGACCAATAATGGGAGGTTATTTTAGAATACCTGACTAGTTTTCATAACAGACTTACTGAGAGCCTTGTGAGAAGAGTCACGTTATATCTGATGTAAATGTACTTCAGTATATCACAAAACCTATGCGGTGGATTTCTGCTGTTAGGTTTTACCAACATCCTAACACAAAAGAGACATTTAATGACCAAAACTGAAGTAAAAATATATCAGTAGCACAGCATTTTACCTAAGGTAATTAAAGCTTATGTTGCCTTTTGTTTTGAATATTAAAGCTCAGCTGGTTAATTGCCTGTTAAATTCAGTGTGATTTTATTATAATGTGTATCCTACAGAAGCTGCATGTATAGAATTGTTAATGACTGCCAATTGTTAAAATACATTTTGTAAGATTAGCATGGATGAGAGGAAAGTAAACACAGAATTATTACTCATCATTGTGGATGTAAGCGTGGCAGGAATGAGAAGGTGGAAATGAGAATTAAAATGGCACATCGTATTGAGTAAGACCACCAACAAAATAAAATTGAGAAGCAATATAACAGCACTCTTAGTATAGTAAATAACTTTGGCAGAAAATTAAAATGATGGCACACATAAGAGCACTTCAGATATAGAATGGGTAGAAACAAACTGCACGTGTACAAAATAAATGCTGAGAAGAGTAGGAGAACAATTGTATAGCTGCAGAGCTAAGCAGGATCACAGGATGCATAGAACCAGTGTTTCCTGACTGCCCCACAGGAAGCATAGAACCAGTGTTTCATGACTGCCCCACAGGAAGCATAGAACCAGTGTTTCATGACTGCCCCACAGGAAGCATAGAACCAGTGTTTCATGACTGCCCCACAGGAAGCATAGAACCAGTGTTTCATGATTGCTGCACGAAGCAAAGGATCAGTGTTTCACGACTGCCCCACAGGAAGCATAGAATCAGTGTTTCCTGACTGCCCCACAGGAAGCATAGAATCAGCGTTTCATGACTGCCCCACAAGAAGCATAGAACCAGTGTTTCATGATTGCTGCACAAAGCAAAGGATCGGTGTTTCACGACTGCCCCACAGGAAGCATAGAATCAGTGTTTCCTGACTGCCCCACAGGAAGCATAGAACCGGTGTTTCATGACTGTCCCACAGGAAGCATAAAACTAGTGTTTCATGACTGCTGCACGAAGCAAAGGATCAGTGTTTCATGACTGCCCCACAGGAAGCATAGAACCAGTGTTTCATGATTGCTGCATGAAACAAAGGATCAGTGTTTCACGACTGCCCCACAGGAAGCATAGAACCGGTGTTTCATGACTGCCCCACAGGAAGCATAGAACCAGTGTTTCATGACTGCCCCACAGGAAGCATAGAACCAGTGTTTCATGATTGCTGCACGAAGCAAAGGATCGGTGTTTCACAACTGCCCCACAGGAAGCATAGAATCAGTGTTTCCTGACTGCCCCACAGGAAGCATAGAATCAGTGTTTCATGACTGCCCCACAGGAAGCATAGAACCAGTGTTTCATGATTGTTGCACGAAGCAAAGGATCAGTGTTTCATGACTGCCCCACAGGAAGCATAGAACTGGTGTTTCATGACTGCCCCACAGGAAGCATAGAATCAGTGTTTCATGATTGCTGCACGAAGCAAAGGATCAGTGTTTCATGGCTGCCCCACAGGAAGCATAGAACCAGTGTTTAATGATTGCTGCACGAAGCAAAGGATCAGTGTTTCACGACTGCCTCACAGGAAGCATAGAACCGGTGTTTCATGACTGCCCCACAGGAAGCATAGAATCAGTGTTTCCTGACTGCCCCACAGGAATCATAGAATGTTTCATGATGGTTATACAGTGGGGTACTGCAAGGACAGGCAATAGTTAAAAGTTCCAGCATTCTTGAAAGGTATGCAAATCTGCTGTCTACTCTGATTACACAGGTTTATGTGGGACATGCAAGATTTAGAGAGAAGAGAAGTGAAGAGGAATCTGAAGGACAAAAATGAGTGGTAAAGACTGGTAGAGGACGGTTATGATGATGAATACAGGAGAATGCAACAGCCGAAGAGAAGAAAAGGCAGAAATAAAAAAATACTTAAGGATTTTACAAACTAGCATTTACAGGCTGTGAAATGATGGATTTGCTTACATATTTTAACAGCAGCTAATCCTGTAAGAGTGGGATTCTAGCTAGCTATTTGTCATGCTTCCTCATCTGCAGTGGTATCCTGGATTCTCAGTTCTTTGTTCTTTTGTTGTACTACATCCACTGCCATCAGCATTAGGACATATATACTTATATCCATGCATTCATACACCAGAAATTGTTATCAAGCCCTTTATGTTACTCTGGCTGTTTTGCCATTTACAAAATTACAGAACAGATAGTTGTTTGTGTCCCTTACAAGCCCCGCCTCCCCAAGTATTTTCACTGCAGAATCTGGTACCTGGTCTAACTAAACTCCCAGTGCAGATTTATGTACACATTTGCTTAGTAAACCGAGACAATAAGTGACCTTATTTATTTCAAGGAGAGCATGGTTTGAGTCTAACTGCTTTTGGCCTATAGCCATAGGTCCTCCAAAGTTGTGTGTGTGTGTGTGTGTGGGGGGGGGGGGGGTTCATGCAACCAGTATGAATGGCTCATATAATCCCATAGTAGGAGATGTGCAACCATCTGTTTTCATACTCTTCTCTATTTATTAAAAAAAAACCACAAGAAATAGTGTAGAAGAATATGCTGTGTGAATTTTTTACAAACACCAGAACAGTGTAAACAGAGAAAAAAATCTAATCCCACCTCCAGCACAATATAACCAAGTTAACATTATTATTATTATCTAGAATATAACTGACATGATGATAGGCCATAAATGTTTTATTTAATTTATATACAAAACAACTCTGAAGCAGGGAAGTTAAAGCCGTATAAACAACAAAGGCTGATTTTTATCAGTTTTCAATTATTTCTTTTTAAGGAGGTGTTTTAGTATGGTCATTGTTCTGTCTATCATGGGTGGTGCCATACCTCTCAACTGACCACAATTTCACAGAATGTTTAGATTTTTGCCTCATATTTTTGATTTGTTCCTAATAAAATTTGTTTTTGTTTTTTTTTTTTTTTTGGAAAATTCTGTAAGGATTGATATCAATAAATAATGGTAGGCAGTTGAATTTCAGACTTCATATCCCTCAGAAAATGTGTGCTAATGCAAAATCTGTTATCCCAGCAACTTTCTAACTTTATAAGAGCAATATTTGAAATCTTATCCTACTTGTTGTTTGCTCTCCCATTATTTTTGGCTTTATCCAAAATTCTTGCACTAACACATGTTTAAGAGATCTTGATCCCTTCTGCAACATAAATAGAACATGTTTGAGGGGTAGATATGTATCACAGAGAACAAAACTTCTCTGGAATCATCTTCCTCTCCACATAAAACAGAGCACTTCTTTTACTCTATTCAGGTGTAGTCTAAACAAATGGATTTTTAAACCACAAGGTCACCTCTGGTTTGCCACTTATGCATGGGGTAACATGTAACCTGTAAATGTCTGCCCATCTCAGGGTTATTTGTACTGAAAATACTAGGGCTCTGGCTTATTTATATACAAGGGTAAAAAACAAAACTTCTTGGGAATGCATGGTGGGGCTTCTGAAGATCCTCATGGATCAACAGTCTAATAAGTACATATGAGCCTATGAACCTATAAGACGTTGAGAGGTATGAGTAGCAATATTCTGGGTGTGTGCCCCGGCTGTGAAATAGTGCACATCAGTGAGTGCCCTACTAAAAATACAAATGTCTTTTTTATGTGCTTCAACTCACACTGGCAGCCTGCAAAACCGTCATCTGATGGTTGCAGTGGTTACATGAATGGATCTGAGCAGGCTGAACTAAGGAAGCATACACACCCTTTTGACGAAGAACAGGAAGTTTATTTCTAGCATGATTCTTCGACTGACATTCCTGAATTCATGGTCATGAATCTGGTTACTTGCTTCTCCTGAAAAAAAGTTTAGCCTATAAACCTATGGCTTCTTTAGTTAGTTTTGCTTCATTGTTGGCATGCTCAGCAGCTTAAACAAATTGCAGCAATGTATCATGTGAAACCTACAGCAAGAACAGTAATGTGCACTTAGAAAAATTGATACAATGACATGTCATATTAACACATATTTTCCTCAGACTCAAAAGTTTATATAATAGTGTACGTTGATGGTATTGTTATCTGATTTGTAACAAAATCACACATTTACATGGAAAAACATCTTAAGGCAAAGCAGAGCTTTCTCTGAAAACCAGGAAAAAACACAAATTATGAGCTTTGCTGTCTTTTGCTTTTTGCATTACTGAACCATCTCAGATTTTTTTTCTTCCAGTTACATAACATTTGAACTACAGATATAGCAGGTAGCAACAATACAATAAAACAACTTGTACTAAATGCTTTATTGTGGGACCTGAATTTGCAAAGTGGTGGGTTTCACAACTTTTTTCTAGAAAAACTATATAGACTACACCACAATAGAATACCGAAGGGAAATTATAAGACAGCAGGTTTTAAGAAGTTGATAATTGCATTCATTAAGCCTATGAAATATGAATCATGCAACAGAAACTAAGTTCAAACCACATATCACTGAGGGTTAGACTTGTTAAACATAATTGTTATGAAACAGACAAAACTGAGATAAAATATTTATTTTTTCATTGGTTGTAAGAATAACTCATTAGGAGTGCTGGCACTAAGAAATTATACTATTTGTCTTGGAGATCAGGTGTGCGTAACAAGAGTGATGATATGGTCTTATGTGTCCAACACTGTGCCAGGTATATTCAAAAGGAAACATGCTGAAATCTATTTTGATTGATGAACACATGATAGCTAGGTTGTTGTTGTTTTTCGGCTTTTTCCCCGGTTAGGGGTCGCCACAGCGGAACTCCGGTCCGCTAATGATTGGCAGTAGATTTTCACGAATGCCGAGGTGCCAGCTCAAAGTTCAGCCTTCAACAAAGGCATGCCCAATTACGCATGTCTTTTGAATGCCCATCCAACTGCGGGGAGGACATGCAGACTCCACACAGAAGGCACTCCCTGCACTCCAGCCGAGAATCGAACGGGAGAGCCTCTTGCTGTGAGGCAACAATGCTACCGCTGCACCACCGCGGAAGAACGCATGATAGTTAGGTAAATATAATAAAAGAAATCAATTAACCTATTTCTTTTCATTAACATAATGTTTTTAAGAAAAGGTGTCTTGCTTGTAATATTTGCAAATAGAGATTGAGAGACTCCTCCCCGTGTACAAAATAATGTACAATTGTCTTTTCTTTCACTGGTAGACTGGCTTGATGATCCACGATCTGTTTTTGTTTATGTGAATGTATTTAGTTACAAGTACATTTTGCCAATAGCAATTATCAAGTCTGTGATATAAGATATAGGTTCATAGGTTCCTAGGTGTGCACTAGCCTAATGGTCCTGGAGCCTTTACAACCCTAGCCCATAGGATTATCCTAGCATTGTGCCACCCAACCTTAGTTTCCAGTGCCTCTGTGGAGTAGAGTCACTTGAGTGATCCCCGGGGTGAATTTTCTATTTCCCATCCACTTATCAAGATTTGTCTTGGAGAGGGTCAGTGAGCTGCTGTGTTTGACATGTATGGCAAGTCTATTCCATAGCATGGGCAGTCTCTGTGTTATGAACCTGTCCCTCCAACATGTTCTGTTGATTGTGGTAATGAGGTTGAGGTCTCTGGAGCGTGTGGTGCAGAGGGATAGGGATTTCTTTAGATGTAGCATTTCTAACAGAGCTGGATCAGACATGGCTTTGTAAGTCAAGTAGAGGTCACCTCTTAGTAGGTGATATGAGACAGAGAATAGTTGGAGTTTTTTGAGTCTGTTCATATAGGACAAGTGTTTAAGGCCTAGGATCCTCTTTGTGAGGTACTTTTGTGGCCTCTCCAGTTGTTGCAGTTGTCTAGTGAGGTACACGCCAAATGGGGCATTGTACTTGATGATTGGCCTAATGAGGGAAGAGTAAAGGGAGACTGACCTCTTTCTTCCTGGATGCAAAACCCTTAGTAATGAGATGTGCTACATACAAGGACTTTCTGACCACAATGGCAATGTGGAGGCCAAAAGAGAGGTTGCTGTCAACCTTTGTTCCCAGATCTCTTATAACACCTTTTGTGTTCAGTGGACTACCATTGATGTGGTAGTTCATGGGAACTGGGTTTTTCCCAAAGGGGATGATGACACATTTGTTGGCATTGAGTTTAAGGCCCTGGTTCTGACACCAGTCATTGGTCTCAGTGAGGCCTTTCTGTAGGATGTCAACATCACTTGGGGAGTTAATAATGGCTCCCAACTTCAGTCGTCTACAAACTTTGTCAGCCAGAGTTCCTTTGTGTTGGACTGGACTTCTGAGAAGTAGATACCAAACAGGAGAGGATCCAGGACCAATCCCTGTGGGACTCCACTCATGACTAGTTGGCCGTCTGACTTGGAGTCAGCTACTTTCACACTGTGGATTCTATCTGTGAGCCAGTTTGCAACCAATCTTGTGATATAGGGGTTGATGCCGAGTTTAGTGAGTTTTTCTGATTCCTGAGTGGGGAATGGTATCAAATGCCTTGGCCAGATCAAGGTAGGCTGTATGAACCACCTTGCCTTCATCCACAGAGCTGGTAACTGACTCAAAGAAGTCGACCAAGTTGAGCAGGCATGATCTACCCTTCACAAAACCAAACTGTGTGGGATCCAGAATTTGGAGATTCCCTATATCCTTGATTATTAGGTCCATGATGATGCGTTCCATAGCTTTGCATGTCAGACTTGTCAGGCTAATGGGGCGATAGTTCCCAGGGTCTGTAGTCACTCCTCCTTTGTGGAGATGGATGACTATAGCATTGTGCCATTCATTAGGGACAAAGCCTGAGGTGAGGCTGTGATTGACAGGGCACACAGGTGAGGTGCCAGTTCACTCTGTAGTTCATGTAGAACACAGCCAGGGATATTGTCAGGTCCCATAGAAGCTGTATTCTTGGCCTTGGACAGTGCTGTTTTAACCTGTGCAGCAGTAATACTGGGTGCCTGGCAGTCTACTGGTATTGTGATTGGTCCTTTGGGGAGGGGAGAGAGGTAAAGCTGACACTGAATCTGTCGCCAGTATACTGGGAGTATCTGTTGGCTCGGTATAGGAGATACCATTATGCAGTAGTTCAGAGCAAATCTGCATATTGCTGTGGAGGTTCTTTACATAACTATAGAAGGCCTTGTGGTTGTCTTTACTATCTGCTGCAATTCTGTTTTCATAGCTAGCTTTAGAGGATTTGATGAGGGATCTCAACTTTTTGTTGAGGCTGATAAGGAAGTTTTTGCAGTCTGGGGACTTCACTGCATTTCACATCAGTTTCCTCCTTCTGTTGTAGAGTTTGTTTATGGCAGGGGACCACCAGATTGACTTCCTTTTTTTGGAGGAGAGCGTCTTGGTTCTATTGGCGAGATCCATGCATTTGTGTACTTGTTCGTACAGTGCATTGGTGCATGATTTGACGGTCATGCAACTAATGTATGGGTAGTTGAAGTCGCCCAGTATGAGTGGGTTAGGTTGGACCCTAATATTCTCCAGGGTGCTTAGAAACGTGGAGTAAGTGTCTTGGGACATGGTTGCGGACCTTTAACAGGCTACGACTACGACCTGATTTGCTGTCTTACCCAATGTTAGCTGCACCTGAAGTATCTCTGATGGGTTATATTGGGGTGCCAGTCTGGAGGTGTGCGCATCTTTTATGAATATGCCTCTCCTTGTCTCCACATCACTCTGAACATATTTCTTTGCTTACTGTGCAGCTTGAATAACATATTTCTAAAAGCACATTAGCTCTGTCCTGTAGCTGAGAGTTCACTTCAGATTCACAATTTCTCTTTCATATTTCATAGTTAGTGCTATAAGATTTGATAAGAAAAGCAAGCAGTTTTTGTACTTTATTTAAGATGGAATTTTTTATGACAGGAGTAATCTTTGAAAGTGAAGTAATGTCTTGTTTTAATTGTATATCTTATTCATTTTGTGGTACCACTAAAAGATTCTTTTTTTAAATTTCCTGCATATTTCTAGATTCATAGGTTAACTGTCAAGTTTGCAACCCACTGCCATTCAAAAAACTTCACTCCCCCACTGAGATATATATATATATATATATATATATATATATATATATATATATATATATATATATATATATATATATACACACACATACACACACCTATAGTACATGACAAGTTACTGAAATCAAATACTGGAATTCATCTGGAATTCATAATAATAAATGTAAAATCCTGAAAATGTCAAAATATTGAAACCTTACAATGTTTACATAAAATATCTATATAGACAATGCCAGTACATAGCCAGTCATCAAACAATATCAGTCCCCTGCTACATACATACACAATGCCGGTACATAGCCAGTCATCAAACAATATCACTCCTCGTTAATGAAAATCAGAAATGAGCACTAACCTGGGTCCTGCAGGGGTAGGGCAAGTTCACCTCTCTGCATAGGTAGGGAACTAGACATTTTGATTTTTACATTTTAACATTTCACCATTTTGACATTTCAACACTATACATTCAGTATAATAAGTTACATAGTTTCATAACTTCATAGTTTGTA